>NW_024427107.1:24568049-24698337 GCF_017311325.1 Ursus maritimus | reverse complement strand
CATTTATTTCATCTTACACTGAGAATTCCCTGCATTATTTGCCATCAATTTCCTACAGGTCTCTGATTCCTCAGAGGGAATGATTTAATTACTCATGCAGCCCTATATTTGATAGGAAATAGACTTCTATAAATAAGAAATAAATATAAGGAAGAGGGCTGAGATTTCAGATAAACAGACCGTTTTCTCTGTCCTTCATTGTTGTATAAAAAAAGATTAGAACTTGAGAAGCCCAGTATCTCTCTACTCTTGCTGACAGACCAAAAAGCAGCTGTATTTCGAAGTCTTAATCAAGCTTGTGAATTCTCCCAGTCAGCTGAGTCACGAAAAGCATGGAATTATGAGCAATAACAAGAATCCAGTATCATTTTAAAAAGCTAATGAATTAAGAAATTGAGGCTGTTTGACATTTCTTAAAATATTTGTTTGGGGTTTGTCATTCTGATCTTATAAATGAATGAATGCTTCTTTGCATATTCAGTACATAAAAATACTTCATCAGTGCTAATGATCATGAGAAACATTTTGGCTGTTCCTTTTCAAAGTGACCATTAAGAAAAACTGAAGAACATGAGATGCCTCCATTCTAAAAGGATATCAAATTTAAAAAAATATAAAAACACTAAATAACAACAACAACAAAATATTCTATATGGTGTGGCTTTCTATACTGATATTAAATTAAGCTCTCTGCTATTACCACAGTATTTATCAAGGAACATACTATATTCATGAGTATTCCTAGAATGCATCTATATAGGAATTCAACTCTTTTGTTTACTGTCTTCGCTTTGATCTCCTCCAGCATTATGATTTAATTTAATGAAATTTTTATATGGGGGTGCAGATGTTTTGTACACCAAAACAAGTTATCTGAATTAACAAAACAGTACTTTTTTAGTTTATATTTTGATTTTTATAATTTTACTTCCTAAACTCTCCAAAACTAAGCCTTTACTTATAAATAATTCTTTTAAATCAACATGGAAGACTTCACACACTGCTTCTTCATTTTGATGACCAGGATTGTTAAAATGGGAGATGTACAGCACCCATTTTTATTTTGGCCATAACTTTAAATTCAACTTTAGAAAAAAGGCAAAGAACTGTTAGTGGGAAAACTTGACCTAGCATCCCAGCCACCTCTGTGGAAATGCTGATTCCATCTATTAAAGGCACTGAAGAAAGGACTCCTGAGAAGGAAAGAAAGAAAATGAACAAATACATCCAATGGAACACATACTTTAGGATGGGGATATGACAAGGGGTAGGTTTTGTCATGTGGAATTTGAAGCCCAGTGGAGATGTCAATATACTGTTGGATTTGGATGTCAGGAAGGTAATTCTCAGTTTAGATATGCAGATTTGCCAACCATTTGACTACATAGAGTAATTAAAACCATGAGAGTATATTAGTTTGCTATTGGAGAATAGAATGAGATGAAAAGAGAGCCTAAGAGAACATTTAAAAATAGGGCAATTTGAAAAATAAATTTGTCAATACAGATTAAGAGTTATATAAACATTCAGACTTAATGCAAAAATATAACTTTAGGAATTTATCTGCAAAACTAATCCTTCATTCAGAAATAATCCAATGTTTGAAAAATAATTTAAAAAATCAATTTAAACAAAAATAGAGGAATGGTTACAATTGATATTATATCCATTTAAAAATATATATAGTCATTGACTTTTTATAAAAGTGTTTTACTAACACAGACAGCTATCATAATAGTAAATGAAAAATAGGCTATGAAATCACTCATGAAATTTGAGCCCAATCAGTTAAAATACATACATATACACATATACACACAAAAGAAACTCTTAAAAAATGTTCCCAGTGTTTCCCTCTCAGAAAAAGATCTCCTTAGTTATATTCCAATCAATTTCAAATTTTCTACAAAAAATCCTTATTTTTATTTTGAAAACCAAAATGTTCAATATTTTTATAGGACATTGCAGTGCCTCTCATTTTTTATGGTGTTTATTTTGTTTTAATTTGTGATGTGCTCTCCTGGTCTACATAAATTTAGGTATATACCCCAGATCAGAATACCCCATTTACATGAATATGGATATTGGAGTACAGATGGGCACACAATTACATTAGAACAGTCATCCTCAGAAATTTTATTGGAATAATTCAAAAATGGCATTCTATTTGATTTGGGATCACTACTCTAAAGTTGATGTAAGTCTTGAGCTGGTGATTATTTTTACTTGAAAATGAAACCAACATAAAAGAATGCAGAGTTTAGAGCTGGTGAAAAAGACCTGTTTGAAGTCCTGAATCCTGCCATGCTGAAATGAGTCACCCTTACCTGTTTCTGTTACGTGAGGTAACAACTGAGGGATAGGGCTGTAAGACAGTTTGATTTTCTATCATTCACAAATGAAAAATCAAATGATAATACACTACAACAATCATAACAAAGTTCAAACACTGACGAATATATCCTCCCCAAGTCTGATCCAATGACCTTAAAAAGAAGACCTGATGGAGAGTAGAAGGCATTGGAGGAGCACAATTGCAGAACTGAAATGCAGAAAGGGGGTTGGATTGCTCCATTTATACCTTACGGTTGAGATGGTGCCTGATAACCACATTATCACAAATATTCTCTGTTCGTACCACACTTGACCTCAACCTCAAAACAAAAGACTGAAGAGGACACCCAGTAAAGTCAGATCGTTAGAAGAAAGGAGTAACAAATGGTGTATCCATTTGCCAACTGTGTCTATCCCAGGATTATATTAATTAAGGACAAAGAATGAAAGACTAGACAATTGATAGATGATGGATGGCTCTCATTATTTCACTGTTTCCTTTTTGTGTAGTAGCAGCTCATTTAGGACTTTTTTTGTTTTCAATGAGTAGGCTAATAACACTCATTTTGGTTACTCCTAATTTGTTTGTACTGAAAGTAGTGGTGATTTTTTTACAAGTAATTTCCCTGATTTCTGGAGCCAACTCTGAGAATATACAGGCAACAGCATTACCATAAAAAAAAAAGGAAAAAAACAAAATAAAGAAAAAAAGTGAAGTAATGAAAGCATATCTGGGGCAGTTACTAGAACCCTGAATTAAGGAGACATATTGTGATTGAACAAAAAGTTAACTTCCTGGCTAAAACAAAAATTGAATAGACTTTTTTCTAATGAAGTGTGGTTTATTTTCCACATGTGGTTTATGTTTTTATAGACAGATATTTCTTTTTGAGATTTACTATCATAATATTTGTGATTTTTCATTATTTTTGACAGCCCTTATTGTTTTACCGAAACTGCATATGGCTTTCGCTACCCACCTTGTGTGGATTTTTTTTTAAAGCATTATTAAAAATCTTGGCATTTGATTGCCCATGAAAAATTCAGTTAAGAAAGTTACTAAATTGTCTAAAATGTTTTAGGATCCTAATGTGTTGAAGAAAAAGGTTGTTAGTAATAACCAAATTATTTAAAAATTCAATTAACAATCAATATACTAAGGATATGATTACATTGCCATATAGTGACACACTAAGTGGTGACATGTGAATTGGATTCAAAACATGTAACTTACAGCCAAAGTTCCATATGCTGTTTACTTCACAAGTTAACCCACATGGTAATATCAAAAAAATTTGGAAACTACGCTAGTAATAATGCTGAACTGAACTGATTTGGTCAACAAAGGAATGCATTGATAAATTTTAGGGAAACTATTCTTACAAGTCACTTGTATCTTTACTAAGAAACTTAAAAATCAAATAAACATAAAAGGTTGTTTCTTCTAGGTCTACTTTCTAATAGTGAATACACTTTGAAAAACAACCCTTTTACTCTGTTTAAATTGTGGGTGTTTACTATTCAAAAGTAGAGAGATTTCATTTATTTTTCAGTCCAGGAAAAAGAATCACACCCTGGATGTCAATCATCAAAATTTATTCAGTTTCGAAACACTGAAAAACAAATTCAGGCTCTTAGTGAATTAAGTTTGGCATATACAGTATAAATACTCTGTGGCCAACAAGAGTGTTTATAAAGTAGTGGAAAGCTTAAAGAGAATAGTAGTACTAGTTTAGAATTCTAAATGAAAATTTAGCAAATCCAGTGATTTCAAGACATGGGCACATGTTCCCAGGAACATATTTTTAAGATAATTAGATGCCAATTACTAGTTACTTTACTAAATAAGAAGTGATTTTCTATCAATGTTAGGGGACGAAATTTAAACATGAGAATTTTGTTGAGAGTAAAAAAAGTTAGAAGACACCAGATTTTTGCATTTTTCCTTTTCCAGATAAGAATACCTTAAGTAGGTAGTAAATTATAAAGGTTAGCCCCTTACCTATGTTTCTTTCATAATGACCTTTAAAGAGTAAGCACCTTTATTCATGTTATTGCAAATACATTGTTATGAAGAATGCCATTTACCTTACAGTTGGTACATTAATGGTTCTGGTTCCACCCACTTACTGTAATTAGGTTCAAAATGGCTCCCTGTCATTGTCTGGTCAACTATTTCAGTGAGCATATGTGACGTAAAGGAGTGAAGAATTAGAATCAGATAGACAGAGTTTACATTTTTTACTCTGGACAATCCAGGAAAAATCAGTCTTCATAAAGCTTCAGTTGACTCATTTATAAATTGGATTTAATAATACCAGCTATGCCTAATTGTTGACAGGATAAAGGAATGTATACGTTCATCATGCTGGACACATAGACTTCAACGAAGGCAATTCTCTTTTGTCATTTCCTCTGCCATCCACCTATGTTCCATCAACTGGAATTAATCACTTCTTATTCAACACTACTCCAGCTGTGGCACAGCATAGTATCTAAAAACATATCTTGGCCATCATTTGGAGCTTTCCCACCTATCACAGAAACTATGAAAGTGTTAAGTTTTACACTAACTCTAAAAGATGAGAATAAGTAAATAGTGCTAAAATTATAAAGCAAAACCCAAGATTAAAGTTAGAAGATAAAAATTTTAAAATCAGAAGAGTAGAAAAATATTAAAGCTTAAATATAAAAATGTATAATTATGGCAAGGCCAAAATTATAATATGGCAAAAACTTATGACTACTGAGCTTGTGACTGTAAAGGAGCCTAAATAAAAGGGATAAGACAAGAAATAACATAGTTTTTCAAAGTTGCAACAAGAAATAAGTTTTTAAAAGTTGCAACTTTTAAAGAGCTTTAAGAATAAAGTAAAATAGATAATTTCTAAATTTAAAGAATGAATATTAAAAGAAATAAAAATTATTAAGACCAATAGTTTAAGAAGCTAAAATAAATAATGCAAAGATATGACAAGGTTAAAGGTGTGTAAGACACGATAAAATAATTATTTCAAGTCAACATGGTAAAAGTGAGAATATGAATATGTAATTTTAAAGTGATATAGTTTAAAAGCTAAAACCAGAAAGCCTAAATTATGAGAAAGATAAGATAGCCCACAGAAGAAAAGAGTTAAAAATATCATCATCCAGTATTTTGCAGTATACCAAAACATTGCATAATATATGTATGAACAGCACACACAAACAAATACAGCAAACTATCAGGAATAGACTGTAGTTAACAGAACGTTTTGCCTTGTGCTCCAGACTATAAACTCAATTTCAAACAGTTGTCAAGGGAAAGACAACTTGAAAAACTCTCTTAAATGTTTTGCCTCATGATTTCTTATCTTCTGCAAAGCAAAATAGTCAGCAAAGCAACGTAGGGCCCTTGGATGTTCTGAATGTAGAACCATGTACAGAGATTGTATTTGTGGGTGGACACTGCATGGGTGTGGAAAATATGGAGAGGTGAAGGCAGTAGAGAGAAAGTCTTGAGTCGAAGGTTCTTTGTACATAATAGCAAATGAGCAGATCTGAAGAGCATGGATGTGAGAGGGAAAAAAGGAAGAGAGAAAGTGTCAATGAAAATCATGTCAGGGGTCTATGGACTGCATCTCATTTCATGTCTTTCTCGAAATAAAAATAAATTTTGGAATTTTTAAATTTTATCATTTTTTGGCATGAGGATGCTATCTGAATAATGGTTCCTCAATGTGATGCCAATCTGTAAAATCTTGGTTATAGTTTCATGCTATTTCCATTACCCACACAGATAAAGTGTTGGTTAGAATGTTGTTTCTGAAACATTCTTTTAGGCAAGTCCTGAAGTGTTATCTATCTTTGAACCCCTATACATAGCACAACACCTTTCTTTTTAAGATTTATTTTATTTATTTATTTGAGAGAAAGAGAGCATGAGTTGGGGGGGGTCAGAGGGAGAGGATCTCAAGCAGACCCCGCTGAGTGTGGAGCCCCACAGGGGCTAGATCTCATGAGCCCAAGATCTGACCTGAGCTGAAATCAAGAGTGGGAGAGGCTTAACCAACTGAGCCACCCAGGCGCCCCGATAGCACATCTTTACTGTGATAAAGGCTCCAAGAAACTGTCTTAAACCGGTGCTGGAAAACTATTTTTGAACTCCAGGACTTCTTTATACAAACACATTCTAAAATGGAATTTATCCATTGATTATGATTGTCAAACAACTGTCCGCTCACAATTCTCACTTCCAAAAGGTAGTCATTAGTTTTAGAGCTGCTAATAACATCAGAGAAAGACTGTAAGGACTTTAGCATTACATCACTGTTTAAATTATATGCAAACATTTCTGAATCAACATTTTTCCTTTGCATAGAAAATAAGTCTCTCCATGTATATTTTGCACAAAAAATGAAATGGAAAATATATAGTGAAGAAAGACAAGTGTTAGAGTGTCAAGAGAATAATCACATTAGGTATCAAAAGGTCTCCCCAATTCCAGGAGAATGGCCTGGAGACAGTTGCTAACAACAAGGAAGCACAGAGAATGTCATAAACTGAAAGCATGATTCTGAATGAGCATGGAAATGATTCCACAGAATGAGGCTGGGGAGAGAATCACAGAAATATTTATGAGCCAGACCATTCGTAAGTAGACAGAACTTGGTCAGATGAACAAAAACAAGGGCACCTTCTGGTTTACAAACAGAACTTTGGAAAAAACATGTTCTGTCACTGCTGCAAAATTGCCTTTGTAGTGAAGATTCATTATTTTTTGTGATCCTTACTGCTTAACGGACTTGGATTACCACAACTCTATCCAAGCATGGCTTTCCCTTGGTGCTAAGTATTTAAAGCTCTGATCCTCCAAATGAGAAGGAATACACAGATAAATCAATCCTTAACAAAATAATAAGAGTTTTAAAGTAGAATAGGTGGTAATAAAAAGTTCATCTTTCAAAATGTAAAATCAGTAGGCCATAAATACTTTTTGGTGGCCAAAGACATGAGGAATATTCCCTTAAATTTGAAATGCTTTCATTTAATATGCAACAACAAATCATTTCCATCATTTCTTATATCTAAGTAAACACATGCTCTTGAGACCCCCATCAGCTAAAATAAGCACATCTTTCCTCTCCTGCCACACTAGATCTTGTAAGGACAGATGTGAAATGGCAATGTTGAGCTCTTTAGTGGATGAGGTGTTATACAGACATGTATCACTTTTACTCATAATCTAAACCATGTTTTTCAATAATTTTAAAATAAGTCAACTTTCATCGAATGTTTTAATTACTTTTCAGTGGGTGGTTAAAATGTGTAAATCTAGGAAAATGAGTTATTCTTCACCTTTTAATTTTCTGAGAAATTGAGGATCTATCTTTTCATACATCATAATTTTTATATTTTTACTTTTATACCACATTTTTAGAGTTATTGGTGATTAAGGTAATTGAGTTTTTGAAAATGTATTAAAACAAAAAGACCCATTACGAGTTAAAGACATGGAATTTAGTAAATGTGAATTTGTGATGGTTACTTTAATTAAAAGTATATAGCACCAATAAGATATTCTCTGTACTAAAATATCACAAACTCATAGGAAAAGAGCATTTTCCTCATAAACAGTTGCCACTGTCTCTGACTGAAAATTGGCTGAGCCACTTTCCTAATAGCTGAGCTTGCTCTTGTTGCTCATTCTGTTGGAAATCACCAAACATAGGCTAGACTATGCCTCCAGCTTCAGGTTTTCAGGTCAGCCATGTAGCTCTCCCCCAAGTATATCTCATCTCCTTGGACCACAGAGCTAGCTGCAATATCCCTCTCTTGAAGGGAGAAGTTTAAGAGCCAGCCCATTCATGCAACTGCTTCCTGTGGCTTTGGTCATGTCACATTCACCAATATCCACATTCAGCAATATCCGCAAGCCCAAACAGCGATAATAGTATATAGCCCAACTTCTGTAAAAGGACTTGCAAAATTACATGACAAAGGGTAAGAAACAGAGAATGGTGAGTAATTAAGATACAACAATTCAATCTGCCACAGGCATATTTTTAATTTTATAGATAATTTTATTCTCAATTGTCCTTCAGTAATAGAAATGGCTGAGTAATTCACGTGTTGGTTAAGACTGAAAATTGGCTACCTATCCTTAATTTGTTCTACTTTTATTGTTTTTCTAGATAAGATCATTGTTATAGATATGCATCATGAGCATGCAAAGTAGAAAAATGTAATATTAGAAAGTATAATAATTATATCACTTTATAATTAATAAAATAGCAGGTAGATAAAAATGATTTTTAGTGTTCCTGAATATATGGGAATACTGAAAACTAAGGTTTGGCTTTACACAGAAAAGCAAATTAAAAGATCTGCACTGCCTGAGGAAAACTACAGTTCTTACAACTCAAGGGTTGAAAGATTTATTTCCCTGTGGACCAAGCTTTCAGCAGATCAACTAATAGAGCATGCTCTTCTCTTCTGCTGCTGTGTGCAGGAAGAAAAATGTGTCGATTATGCCATCTCAGAGTACTGTATACACAAAGTCAACTTTATGGGCTGGTCTAACCTACAGTGTAGGACTCAGAAATTGGGAACCAGAAAATAATCGGTCTCTGTCCACTTGGCAGGATGAACTATCATGAAGGCCAGTAGTTGGCAGACAGGATCTGCAGCCCCAAGTGGCTCTGGCTTCACAGCTTCTGATCAAAGGAATGAAGCTCCTGAAACTCAGTAAAGTCTGGGAATCGAATTACTATGTAACGTATGTTCTAAAATTTACAAAGAGCTTAGACCAATGTAATCTTCCCTTTCTACACAAGGAAATGAACACCATTAATATGTTTAGGTTTTACAATACTGCAAAGGAAGGAAATGCCATTAATATAATCAAATCAGCCATAATGAGTTTTCTTTCAGCACAGGGCTTTTGGCTTCTTCCCCTACAGAATGATTTTCCTGTGTGGAGCCTCTGTTAGGTTAATGGCAGAATTCTTGTGTAGTAAAGCAATAGATCAGCCCCTTATTATTACCTGGCTTCCTTTAATTTTGTGATTTTTAGAACAGCATGAAAAGATGTATCATTTTTGGAATAATTTCTATGTATTCAAAAGACCAATTAATTCTAAAATACATCATTAGGTAAAATAATAGCTCTTTTCCAATTTGACATGATAGCTTTGCAGTTGGATCACTGTGCCTTAATACTGAGAGTGACTTGGAGACGCTAAATTCAGCTTTACACTGTGGTAGGAATCTCTTCAAAAATATCTCTGAAAGAATGTCATCCACATTCTGATGGAGCACTTTCAGTAAATGAGACTCTTACTAAGAGACAGAACAAAATGTGGCAAGAAGCCTAACAATATCTGTCAAATTGCCCACTGGTCATTTCTTCAGATCCATAAAATAAACTGTAAAACAAAACAAAACAAAAAGAAAGGAAAAAATAGGAATAGATAAAAATTTTTAACTGCTGAATAAGAAATTTAAGGTATTTTCAATTTTTAAAATTTTAATCTAATTTCTATTTGTATCTTCTCCTCCAGTTTGTAATTTTGAAGAAAGAAGAGAAGATGTGAGAAATGAACAGTCAGCTATATTTATGGTGCTGAAGAAGGAATTTGGTTTTCTGGAACACAGCCTGTGATAGCAGAACAACACCTGGCAAGAAACAGGTTATGTTTGGCTAGAGAGTCACTGGCACTATCAAGAAATATTAAACTATATTTGAAAGAGGAGAAAGACCCAAAACTACAAACCAGGTGGGACAGCAGAGCAGCAGGAAAATGGAAATATGGTCAATTGGTCAACAGAATGAACATAAAATTTTGTGTCTCTTTTTCAGGTCACAGAATTCATATTACTCGTCTTCATATTTCACTCAAATCAAGGAATCAGGAAAATTTCTCAAGCTTTACAGGTGGACATATTTGCTACTTTTTTTTTAATGGGACCACAATTTTTTAATTGAGATATAATTCACATACAGTGTTATATTCATTTCAGGTGTACAATAATTCAACAGTTCTATACATTACTCAGTGCTAATCACGATAAGTACACTCTTAATCCTCTTTATCTATTTCATTCCTCCATCTAGCCACTTCCCCTCAGACAACCACCAATTTGTTCTCTGTATTTAAGAGTCTATTCTTTTGTCTGTCTTTTCTTATTCTGTTCATTTGTTTTGTTTCTTAAATTCCATATGAGTGAAATTATGTGGTATTTGTCTTTCTCAGTCTTTCTCGTACCCTCTAGGTCCATCCATGTTGGTGCGGATGGCAAGGATCTCATTCTTTTTTTTTTTTTACATTTGAGTAATTTTCCATTGTGTATATATAACACATCTTTATTCATTTATCAAGAACACTTGGGTTGCTTCCATAATTTGACTATTGTAAATAATGCAGCAATAACATAGGGGTACATACATCTTTTTGAATTAGTAGTTTCATTTTGCTTTGGGTAAATACCCAGTAATGAAATTACTGGATCATATGGTAATTCTATTTTTAATTTTTTGAGGAACCTCCATACTGTTTTTCATAGTGGCTGTACCAACTTGCATTCCCATCAATAGTGCAGAGGGTTCCTTTTCTTGCCAATACTTGTTATTTCTTGCCTTTTTGATTCTAGCTATTCGGATAGATGGAGGTGATACCTCACTGCAGTTTCAATTTGCACTTCCCTGATGATTAGTGATGTTGAGCATCTTTTATGTCTCTGTTGGCCATCAATATGTTTTCTTTGGAAAAATGTCTATTCAGGTCTTCTGTCCATTTTTAAATTGGATTATTTGTTTGGGGGGGTCAGTTGTATAAATTCTTTATATATTTTGGATATTAACCCCTTATTGGATATATCATTGGCAAATATCTTCTTCCATTTAGTAGGTTGCCTTTTCATTTTATTCATGGCTTCCTTCACTGTGCAAAAGCTTTTTATACTGGTATAGTTTCAACAGTTTAAATTCACTTTTGTTTCCCTTCCCCTAGGAGACAGATACAGAAAAATGTTTCTACAGCCAATGTTAAAGAAATTACTGACTATTTTCTTCTAAGAGTTTTATGGTTTCAAGTCCCACATTTAGAACACTAAGCTGTTTTGAGTTTAATCTCATGTATGGTATAAGAAGGGGGTCCAGTTTCATCCTTTTGCATGTAGCACCCATTTTCCCAGCGTCATTTATTGAAAACCGTCTTTTCCCCATTGTATATTCTTGCCTCCTTTGTCATAGATTAATTGACCATACAAGTGTGTATTTATTTCTGGGCTCTCTATTCTATTCTGTTATCTGTATATCTATTTTTGTACCAGTACCATATCACAGCTTTGTAGTATAACTTGAAATCTAGGATTGTGATAACCCCAGCTTTGTTCTTTTTCAAGATTTCTTTTGCTATTCAAAGTCCCATACAAATTTTAGGACTATTTGTTCTAGTTCTATGAAAAATGCTGTTGGTATTTTGATAAAGATTGCATTAAATATGTAGATTGTTGGGGCGCCTGGGTGGCACAGCGGTTAGCGTCTGCCTTCGGCTCAGGGCGTGATCCTGGTGTTGTGGGATCGAGCCCCACATCAGGCTCCTCCGCTATGAGCCTGCTTCTTCCTCCCCCACTCCCCCTGCTTGTGTTCCTTCTCTCACTGGCTGTCTCTATCTCTGTCGAATAAATAAATAAAATCTTTTAAAAAATGTAGATTGTTTTGAGTAGAATGGACATTTTAACAGTATTGGTTCCTCCAATCCATGAGCATGGAGTATCATTCCATTTGTTCTAAATGTTAAGATATGAGAATTTTCCAGCAGAGTCACAAATTTAATACAAATGTATAAAAAGAAAGAGGAGTTTCCCTGGGCTTTTCCCCATTTGAAAGTAATAGATTGTCAACTGGCATAGAGAGGTTAGTTCCTAAGAAACTGATTCTCCCATAAATAACAGCCATAAATCTAGACAATGAACAACAACAAATACCTGAAGCCTCTGGAGATTGAATAAAAGCAGGAAATTTGTGGAGTGGGGTCAAAATTTGAAGCAAATGTTCAACAGAGTGAGTTTCTTTTTCTTTTTTTCCTCTCTACTGTGGGTACATGTAATTTGATCTTGGCTGTAATGTCAAGTGGCTCAAATTCTGATAGAAAATTTCATCCTTTCTGGAACCAGAGGAAGGACTCCTGGGGCAACAATAGCCTCTAAAGATTGAGAAGGAAGCTCCAGAAAAGATACCTAGAGGTACCCAATTTCATGCATAAATTCACCTTAAGTCCATGCTCTTCCCTGAACCATTTCTGTGGGGAGCAAACTACAAGCAACTAACAATTAAGGTTCGAGGAACTGAACTGATAATCTGAGTTGCTGCCCAGATTTGTGTCTATCCAAGTTAACTGCCTGACAAAAACAAACATATCAACACTTTGGAGCTTACCACATAATCTGGAATCCACGCATCATATTCACAATGTTCAGAATATGCAAAAAAGTTACTTAACATAAATTGAACCATGAAAATGGGACATAACTTGGAAGGGAAAAGACAGTCAAAAGATGTCAACCCTCTCCACCGCCCAAAAAAGGTATCAACCCAAAGGTATTAGAGATGCTGAAAATTATACGACAAAGATTTCAAAACAGCTATTTTAACTCTGCTTAGTGGAATAAAAGCACATATGCTCATGATGAATGAAATGACAGAAAGTCTCAGCAAAGACATGTAAATTATTAAAAAATAGTGAAATATAAATTTTAGAATTAAATATACAATATTAAAAGTAAATTCACTGGACTGTCTCAATAGCAAAATGAGAATGATAGGGGGAAAGTTAATGACGATCAATCAAAATTACAGTCTGAAGGACAGAGAGGAAAAGAGATTGAACAAAATAAATAAGTAGATTCTAAGAGATTTACGGGAAAACTTCAAAAGCCAATTATTCAAGCAAATGAAGTACAAGAAAAAGACAAAAGAGAAGTGAGTGGAAAAAATATTTGAAAAAATTATGTCCAAAAACTTCCAAAATTCAATGACAGGCATACATTTACAGATTCAAGAAACTCAGCAAACCCAAATATGACAAAATCAAAGAGAACCATACCTAGGATTATCATATTTAACTTGCTGAAAACCTTGAGAGCACTCAGAGAAACATGACCATTAATTATAGAGAAAAACAAATTAAACACCAGCAAGCTTCTCACCAGAAATCATAAAAATTACAAGACAGTGGAACACCCTCTTTAAAATGCTAAAATAAATATCAAAGTTCTATATCCAGTGAAAGTAGTCTTCAATAATAAAGGCATTCTTTTAAAAAATTAATTGAATGTTTGTGTTTTGTTCTACTTCTGAACTCTGTGTTTAGTTCCAGTGATCCACTGATGTGTCTTTATACCAATACTACACAGTGGATTTCAGTATGTTTATAGTAAGTCTTGAAATCAGGTAGTATAAGTCCTCCAGATTTTTTTTTTTAAAGATTGGTAAAACTGCCATGATCCTTTTGTAATTCTCAATTACATCATCATTGCTAGAAATGAAGTTTTTTTGCTTTCATGCTGCTAATAATCTAAAAACAATATTCAACATATTCACTATCATTTTATGACTCATACAAATTTTAGTGCTTTCCTCTTCATCTGTTTGTAATGTGGATAGATTATTCACCTCCCCCCAAACGTTTCATGCTTAATGATCTTAGATTGTTCTAAAATCAAAATGACAATAATTGTCCCAAATCTGTTTGCATCTTTGCAGAAGTTTGTTTACAATTACAAAGAAAAAACTTTGTTTCAGGTATAATTCATAATTGATGTATACTTTTACAGAATAAACTAGTTTTTACTAAGTTTTTAACCTCATGAGAAAAATACCATGTTTTGTACTATGTATTACTAGGCTAATGACAAAAAAGGTAAAGATAAGCTTAATAAGCAAAAGAAGTTTTGTGCCAAATCAAAATGTTTGTATGTACTTTATAAGCAAAGATTTTATGGTTCAGATAGATAACAATGGTGAGAACCAAGCCAATTATAGTATAGGTGTAGTACATTCATGACAAAAACGTCTATACAGTCAGTGTCATATATTAGCTCTTGATAGTTACTTGGTTTTTATTAAAGAGCATACAACTTATTACATTAAAATATAAGTATTGTGAATGTTAAATATTTTGTAGTCTTATTGATTTTAATTGCATCATGGTATAAAACATATGCATAAATTCATGTGTACCTAGTTAAAATACTACATACGTGGTACAAATGAAACCATTCTAGCCAATACTGGTATCCAAAGATTTTTTTTCTTAAAAGGTTTTCACTTGTTTGTTTTTGTTGTTGCTAAAGTTTAAGAAACACTGATATACAACCACAAAATTGGGAAAGTAAAATCTTTTTTAAGAACTATACTCTTAACGTTATTCAAAAGAGAAATGTTCTTGGGCATGAACTATTTTGGGGAAGTGAACATGAATTATTAAATATAATACCAAAAGTGGATGGAAAAGTACTAATTTTCAAAGTCATCACAGTTGCTGACTATGAGTTATAATTTTTCAGAAAGTCCTATTGTCACCACTGTGTGTGGGGTCTCTAATGAATTTCAGTCTGTGAAATAATTGGCTATAATTTCAATCATAGGGTATTTTTAAATGAAGTAATGATTATACTTTACACATTTCAGTCAAAGGGTAACAAATCAGCTAATGAGAGGCCATGTAACCACACTAAAGCTTAGATTATAAAGTATAAATGCCAGAAATTTGAAATTAGGCTGTGTTTTAAAATAGTCACAAATAAAACCTGGTGCCTCTACTTTATAGCATCAAAACTCTTTGGAATGCAAGTGAAATACATCTAAACCTGATCTAACTTAAGCAAATAAACAATCCACTAACTTATGTAGCCACAATAAGAGCAGAGAGAAATGGGTCCATGGACTCACTTACAGTAGAATTTGCAATGTCTCTCACCTTCGGTTCTCTCACTGGTTTAAATTCAATATCTCCTTCTCACAGATTTCGAGAAGTTGAAAGCTCATATCCTCCAACTTCTGAGAAGAGAGGAAAGGGCTCTTCCTTCTCTTATTCCAATTAGAAAATTCCCAGGAAGGAGTGTGATTGCCCAGACTGACCGACTTGCTCATTCCTGTGCCGATTGCTATGACTAGAGGCTGGAAATATTCTGAATGTAATCATACACTTCCATGGCTCGTGACTCCACCAATCACCATGAATACGCAGAAGATTATTTAGGAATTGGTGGCTTCTATTCAGAAATTTGGAAGTGGGATATGTGATGGTACAAAAGAGAATAATGTCTTAAAAGAGAGGAGGTATTTTTCAAAGGAGATGAAGAGGAAATGTGCTTTACAATCAACCTTTGGTTGAACACATTCCAGACACCTTTCACATACACTATATCCTATCCACTCCCCTCCCTCCCCCCCGCCTTCTTTTCACAATCATAATAAGGTCCCTGCATTAGCAAAATCCATCAGTAGTCGTTTATCCAAATAATGGTGGGTTATTTTTCTTCTCACCAGTGAAGAAATGAGAGTTAGACACTTCAGGGCTAATACAGTATCTCCATGATGTCACCAATGCCCTGGGCTCCTTCCATATTTCTTTTTATCATCTTTAACATATAGTTTTCATTCTCATGTATCTGTAAATTAAATCTCTTGAATCTGTAAATTAGCCTCAAAATCACATGCTATTAGGAAAAAGAAAAAAAGTAAAAAAGGGATAGGGAAGGGGAGCCAGTATTAGAAAAACTAAACTGTCATGGAAAAAGCTATCAAATTTTAGCCTGCATTTTTTTAGTTAAAGTGTAACATAAGGTTATGAGTTCTACAAAGAAAGCCTGCAATGTTTTCTAGCTGGGCAGCTTGCTATATTATACAACATTCAGATAAGAATTTTTATTTATATTTATTAAAGAATATTTTATTTATATTTATTAAAATACTTATTTTATTAATAAAGAAGAAGTTTAGCAACTGAAATTTGCACCTAGTTCTTCCCTTTAGCACCAAACTCAGGATTTCTTAGTAACTTTCATTTCTTTCAACTATTAGACTTAGCTCTACAAACCTGTGTGATTAAAAGCAACTGTAGTCAGTCTTAACACATGTACAGTGCCTGAAATCAAATGATGTTGAGGGTAAAAGTAAAAGAAAAAGATATCTTTTTATTTTAGAAAAAGTACAAAGGTAAACCAATATGCAGGAGTCAACAATTCATGACATAGACCACATCCCACTGGACTGTCTAGAAAGGACTCATTCTTTGGAATTGGACAGACCTCCCTGTCAGTCACTCAGCTCATCACAGGTTCTGCCTATTATAGAAGCTCATCTAAACAAGCTGTCTCTGCAACTGTGACTGGCACAAACTGAGCAGCCCACTTCCTGTTTGTGGGGTCCCTGAAAATTGCTTCAGGGCTTGAACAAACATGGCCTTTTCCCCACACACAGGTACCTTTTGAAATCAGGCACAATAAAAACCTACAAAAGTCCTTTAAGTTCACAGTTGTCTGTCAATTTTATTCAAAGGGGATCAATTAATAACCAATATCAAGAATAGTGTCAGATCATTTTAAAATCTGGGCCCAATATTCACAGGGCTGCCTATCCCTCTAGGGTTTTACTTCTTAACCATTGGGGAAGTTCAGACATTGTATAAAATGATTTCAATTTGTACCAATGAGCTAAAGCACAGTAATATTACTGCATAGACAGATAATGACTATTGTTCTAATTCTTGCCTAAAATAGCTTTCATATGAAAAGTATACACAGAGGCAATCAAATACAGTGGTTGATACACAGATTTGATGTTGAACGGTACTGGGTTTGAGACACAACTCTCCCTATTGGTAAATGTGTGTGACCTGGAATAAGTTATATATATGTTACAAGACTAATATTCTCATTTGGTGCATTAGGGATATTAGTATCTATACCATAAAAATATTGTTAAAAAGTACTAATACATAGTAAATGCTCAGTAAATTTCAGTTATTATTATTATTTTGCCATTATTATGGTTCAAGTATATTTGTTAAGGCAAAGGTATACTATTCTATGAATAATCAGAAGCCCCTTCTATGCAAGGTTTTCTGGATATATTTTTCAAATATTTTTCAGAGCACAACACTAACCAGAATATTGGATTTATATGCAAAGGATTTATATCCCCTCTACTATGGTAAATCTACAATGGTCTAGAAAAATTTGGGTGAATGAAGTGGAAAAAGAATAGCTTATTCCAGTTCCTCCCGTGTGCACCTGGCACCCAGATCTGGATTAAACATTCCTAGTACTGAAGGCATTTAGGAATCTGGGGGCCCCTTGAGCTAACGGTGAGAAAATTCTCTTGATACATTGAGTCTGTGGGTTTTTTTTCTTACTAACACCTCTATAATCCTAAAACATTTAAAACAGAACTAGGCTTTAAACAAGCTAATGCCATTCTTGTCAAAATGGTTTGGGACAATCTTTAGAATAAGCTTATGGGAAGAGATGAATCTTTGTAGGAAGAGAGCTAAAGAAAAATAGGAAATTCTAGCAAAAAATTAGAGATCAAAAGCAGCAAATGTTTTCTTGAGCAGATGCCTATAATACAGACAACGGCTTTAAGCCTAGAAATGAATCAGTCAGGGGCACCTGGGTGGCTCAGTTGTTAAGCGTCTGCCTTCAGCTCAGGGTGTGATCCTGGCGTGTTGGCATCCAGCCCCACATCAGGCTCCTCCGCTGGGAGCCTGCTTCTTCCTCTCCCATTCCCCCTGCTTGTGTTCCCTCTCTCTCTGGCTGTCTCTCTCTCTGTCAAGTAAATAAAATCTTTAAAAAAAAAAAAGAAATCAATCAGTCAAACTTACCTGGGCTATATCAGCAGTAGATGAATTTTTTCTGTCAAGGGACAGGTAGTAAACATTTTGGGCTTTGCAGGCCAAGAGGAAAAATCAAGAATGTAATGTAATGTAGGTAGCTTTATAGCAAGAGAGAAAAAAAATTCCACAAAAATTTTATCGACAAAATTCACAATGTAAAAGTAATAATTGAGTACAGTTTCTTTCTGTTTTTATAATAAAAGTCTAATAAAAAAGTTATTTTCTTGAAGGGACAACATTTTTCTTATTTAGGGTTTAAAGTCAGTGTTCCCTATTATCAAATTGACTGAAAATTTCATTTGTGTTATGAATTGTGCTCATTTCTGTACTGAATTTCATCTCCCTTCAAAATTCATATGTTGAAGCCATAACCCAGAGTATGACAATATTTGGATATAGGGTTTAAAGGATGTAATAAAGATTAAGTGAGGTCATAAGAATGAGGCCTTACTCTGACAGAACTGGTGTTCTTATGAGAGGAAGGAGAGACACCTGGGATGCATGAGCACCTAAGAAAGACCATGTGAGGACACAGCAAGAATGCAGCTGTCTATAAGCCAGAGTCCACACCAGAAACCAACCCTGCCAAGACCTTGATCTTGGACTTCTAGCCTCCAGCAACTATGAGAAAATAAATGTCTGTTGTTTAAGCTACCTAATACAATCTGTAAAAACCATTTTAACTCAGTGGCCATACAAAACAAGTGGCAGGCAAGAGTTTGCTGATCCTAAGCTAAATGATCAAGAAAGAAATTATTTCTGGAAAATTTCCTTGAATAAAACCAGGGAAGTAAAGTAGTACATTCTAGCCACATGGGTAAGATCTTACTTGCTCTGGAATCAGGGGCACTTGAGAGCTCTAGCAGGTCCTCAATGAAGCTTTCTCTGGTTAGTCACTGTATAAGAACTGTATTCCCTCCTCCAAATTCAGAGATCATACTGTGTTTCCCTTTAAGAACTTACCCCCAATCTTGTTATTATACTTAACACTGCTCTTTCATCGTCACTTAACATTTTTGGTCTTCTAAACTACCATAATCTTCCTGAAAGGAAAAGCAAACATCTGTAAATAAGTTAATTATTAAATGGCCAGCTCTAGAGAGATTTCAGAATCTAAATCTACTCCTGGGATGTTCATATTCCCCCAAGTTTTAGAGATGGCTACTGGCTTTGCTTTAAAACACGAACATGCAATGTCTCAAGTTATCCTAATTTGCATAGTGTTTAAAAAAGGAACAAACCCATTTGTATGTCTTCATTGGAAAAATGTTTATTAGGGTCCTCTGCCCATTTTTAAATTGCATTATTTGCGGGAGGGCTTTTTTTGCGTTGTTGTATAAGTTTGTTACATGTTTTGGATATTAGCACTTATCAGATAGATCATTAGACCTAGAGAGTATACACTAAGTGAAGTAAGTCAGACAGAAAGACAAATACTATATGATTTCACTCATATGTAGAATTTAAAAAACAAAATAAGTGAACAAAGAAAAAAGACAAACAAACAGACTTTTAAATACAGAGAACAAACTTGTGGTTGCCAGAATGGAGGTGGGTGAGGGAATGGATGAAGTGGATAAAGATCATTAAGAATACAATTACTGTGATGAGCACTGAGTAGTGTATAGAATTGTTGAATCATTATATTATACAATGAAACTAATATAAAACTGTATATTAATTATTCTCCAATTACAAAAAAAGAGGAACAAACCTGTTTCAAATATTTTTAGGTTAAATAGACACAGCTAAAAATTTTGGTTTTTTCTCTCATCAACCTCTTAACTCCGAAAAGAAGGGGTTTGATGGAGGACAGTTGACAGAAGATGGGTAGGAGTCCCTGGATAGAGGTCCCATCCTAGTGTCTCATCATTTTGGTGGTATAGCATTCAAAATAATGGTGGAAGGCAAAGAGAAGTTCATAGATATAGTAATATGTTAGGTCACTTTCTTCTATTCTGTCAGAATGTCCCAACCCTTGCAGCAGTGATACCTTGGCCAAACAGTGTTCCTTCAATGGGGAGCTGCCCTGGAGGCTGAATACATCCCTTTCTTGAGACACTAACTAGGATACAATATCATGTACTATCATATGATATACCTAACTCTCCTCACCTCACCACAGCCAAACATTTATTCAAAATCCAAATCCACTTTATGTCATTCTAGGAAAATATAACATTATAACAAAATTTTCTGTAACTCAGCAGACCATCTAAAGGATTTCTCATAATAAGATAATTGGAGGAAAACTAAGTCAAGAGGATCTTCTTGGTTGTATCCTACCCTGAGAAACAATATTTTTAAAGATTATTTATTCATGAGAGACAGAGAGAGAGAGACAGAGGCATAGGGAGAAGCAGGCTCCCCACGGAGGAGGGAGCCAGAAACAGGAACTCGATCCCAGGACCCTGACATGATCTGAGCCGAAAGCAGATGCTTAACTGACTGAGCCACCTAGGTACCCTAAAAAACAATATTTTGAAGTGGTATGACAAAGGACATTATTTGTACCCCAAATCTATTTTCCTCTCCTTCCAAATTAATAAAATTATTACTATTTAAAGTATTTATTTCTCAGCCTCCTTTGCAGTTCTGTGTAACCATTGGACTTAGCGGTCAATGTGATGTGGACAACAGTAATATGTGAAAACTTTTAGTCCCCACAAAATGGATAAGTGACATATAGCCAGAGGATCTCAGCAAAACTAAAATTTTAAGATTCCAGACAAATCTGGACTTTAGCATCCAATCCGATCTATACCACTGAGAAGACCAATAGAATAGGGCATCCATTCAGTTCACAATTCCCTTTGTGTGGTCCTAGTATACTTTGTCAACAAGTAAAACAGATTGTATTAAATTCTTCCCCATGTTAGGAAGCCCCTTGCCAGCTCCTAGAGGAATTCACGTAAGAGTGGGTTGAGGAAAGATATCTCCATTCACAGTACTACATGTGAAATGATGGCCAAATGATCTATACAGCAGAAAAAATATGGTCATTAATGAACCATATAATATAGAACTCAGAATCTCTTTGAGCCAGCTGGCAAGTTGTGGGGCAGTCTGCAGAAGAGGGGATGAGAACTAACTCTCAGAGAACAAAAATTATCATCAGGGGAAAGAAGGCTAAAGCACATGAAAATGGGTCACACTCACCAAGTCCCATTTATCACTGTCCCTAAAGACCACTCAAAGGCCTCATTGATAGAGCTCAGTGTGCTTGAGTCAGAGTCAGAAAAGATCAGTGAAGGCCATCAACCTGAATTCTGAGAATCAGCTGAAGACACTGTCTCTCCCCATGTCAGCAGCAGATATAACTACAGGGAGGAAGAGTAAATTTTTGTTCAGAAATCATGATGACCCAAGAGGAAAAAATGGAGTTGCAATCGGTTTTGTAGTGGTTTTATTCTTGGAAATCATCATTTCATTAGAACTGATAACTCTGCATAGTTAATTTTAACAGCTGAAAAATCATCTCAAATAATACTCAGTTTCAAATCACTGAACTAGAAATGTCAATCTCTGGAAGGTATTTTGGTTTGCTTCTCAAAGTCTAATTTCAAAACTATTCTACTTTACTTAGAAAGCTGAATGATACATTTAAGAGAAAAATACACATTATTCAAACCAATTACTTAAACATATAAGCCATGGTGAGAGTTAACAACAGCATTACGGCTAGAAACCTTTTCTGGAAATCGATTTTTTGTTAAGTTGAGTTTTTATCCTATTCAAAAGTTAGTTTTCACAGAGTTTATTTTTATATCATAAAACAGCAAATTTTCTTCAACATAATGAGCATATAGCTACATAAGAATTCCTCTCTTGGAATCCATTACTATAAATTATAACTGCTAAATTATTTTAAAAATATTTTACATAAAACTTTATAAGTTGTATTTTATTGATTTTATCAATGTTTTATTTATCCTACTTAGGCAAAAAAATGTTTAAATTCAATACTAAAAACAATACATACTTATGAAGAAACTCTCTCCCATTTAGTTCAGAATTCAGCTTCTTTTCTAGGGGCGCCTGAGTGGCTCAGTCATTAAGCATCTGCCTTCAGCTCAGGTCATGATCCCTGGGTCCTGGGACTGAGCCCCTCATTGGGCTCCCTGCTCAGCAGGAAGCCTGCTTCTCCCTCTCCCACTCCCCCCGCTTGTGTTCCCTTTCTCGCTGTCTCTCTCTTGGTCAAATAAATAAATAAAATCTTAAAAAAAAAATAAAAGAATTTAGCTTCTTTTCTAAATGCTTTTCAGTTATATAAATAACCATTGTTTTTAGGAGGTTTTAGAATTAACCAAGTTTTTTCTTAAATATAGTTAGTTTTATAATGTGATATTATTTTATTTTAAAATAATTTTAAATTTATTTTAAAAACTACAATATTACTACCAAATTTTTTTATTTCCTAAACCATTTGAGAGTAAGTAGAATGTCCCATACTTCAAATGCTTCAATGTGCAGTTTTTACCAACAAGGAAATGCTTTTATGTAACCACAACACAACCAACACTGATATATCACTACCTCTAATCTACAGAGCCCAGTCAATTTTGTCAATAAAGGCCTGGACTCCACTTGCCTAGGATCACTTTTTCATTTAGTTGCCATGTCTCTTTTAGTCTCCTTCAATCTGAAACAACGTCTCAGTTTTCCCTTGACTTGCATGTTTTCCACCTGAGAAGATTACAGGTCAGTTATTTTCAAGAATTATTCTCAATTTGGACTTGATGTGTTCTCGTGATTAGAGTTAGATTTTACAAGTTTTGGGGGCAATTTTACTGAAGTGATGCTGTGCCCTTCACACTGACTATCAGGCTATGTGCAATATCCACAAGTTTCAATCTTGCTGGGGTTTTTTTCCCTCTACATATTTGTAATTCTTGCCTTCAATAGTAAAAGTCCCTTCCTGCTCCTCATCTGCAATTCACTGACTTAGAGATGCTGCTTTGGTTCAACCAGTAATGACTACAAAAGAAAAATTTAATTAAAAGGCCATTTTATAATTAGGTTTCCTGAAACGGAGATGAAAAACTCTAAAATTCTTTTTTTTTTTAAGATATTATTTATTTATTCGACAGAGATAGAGACAGCCAGCGAGAGAGGGAACACAAGCAGGGGGAGCGGGAGAGGAAGAAGCAGGCTCATAGCGGAGGAGCCTGATGTGGGGCTCGATCCCATAACGCCGGGATCACACCCTGAGCTGAAGGCAGACGCTCAACCACTGTGCCACCCAGGCGCCCCTAAAATTCTTCTTTTTTTTAAACATTAGAAGTTTTTTCAATCCATTGTAGTTACCGTGGTCTGGATCCTCAGCTACAGGGTCCTGGATACAAAATAATGGAGGACTGTCTGAGAATTGACCCAATGAGGATTAAAAGCTCTGGGACAGTTATTGCATGTTAGGAGCCATGGGCTTGTCAAAAGACTGGGTAAAAATGGAGGAAACAGAGCAAGTCAAACTTTCTGATACCAATTTTATGTCCTTTGGACCAGAGTCTTCATTATTAGTGCTTTGAATTTTCTAAATTGGGGCTGCCCAAAGTTGTCATTTATTGCACTTCTATTGTGATTAGTTCAATCAAAGAAGTTTAGCCCTTCAATCAATTTCATAATTCACACTCACTGGTCACTAATGTTATATTATCTCCCAAATATTCCTGGAAAATTTCCAAAACTAAGGAACAGTTAGAAAGAAAAGGAGAGTAAGGCTCTGTATCATGATTTTGGAAATTCTGCTTCCAATATAACTACTTTTTCTTGTAATTTAATTAATCTTATTTGTAGAATCCTTGAGAATTATTTTCCTTTATCTCTGAAGTCTAGTAGTTTTATTAGCACATTTCTCAAGGTTGATGATTCCAGATAATTTTCCCAGTTTCCTAATGGACCCTTTCAGTATATGGTCTCAGGCTTTCTATTTCTGTAAATATTTCTTCAATCACAATGATAAATATTAATTCTATTCCAATGTGTTATTTTAATCTTTAGGGAATCCAATTATACAAATATTATGCCTTCTTTTCCTGTCTTGCATTCCATCATGCTCTTACTTGCTCTTCTCACTTCTTTAATTTTTGTATTCTTTGTTGTTCCTCTGCCTTCCTTCAATTATTATTATGAGGTTTTGTTTAATTTTATTATTTATTATTTATTTATTAAATATTAATATTAATATTAATTAATCTGTTAAGTATTTGTTGATAATTATTTATTTATTATTTATTTTATTATTTAATTTTATTATCATGCAGTTTTTTTTATTTCTGAAATAATTTTTTCAGTGCCTTCTACTTCTTTACCAAATTTAATCCATCTTTCCTCATTTCTTTCTTTTTTCTGATCTTAATTTTTAATTTATAATCCAAGGGTTTTGTTTTTTGTTTTTTTGTCTTATTTTTTCCATATCCCTAAAAGTGTGTTTGAGTATATTTAAGTTTGAAGTGTTGTCTCATGGTCATTTCGCTACATGTTTTTCTTCTTGTTATTTTTTTGAGAGATGAAGCATATTATCAAAGTTCACTAAATTTGTTTTCTGATTTTTATAAGAATTCTGTGTAGATTTATTGAGTTTTCTTTTGTTCACTGTTGTGAACTGTGGGTGTTTTACATAACTTCTAGTTCAATGGCTGCTTCTTTTGTCAGTTTATGAAAACAAATAAAAATCTAGACCTTTAGCAGGATCTTTTATTTATGATTAGGGAAGAGATTGTGAGTCTGCCATCTGGTTCTCTGTTGTCTGGTAGGACCCTAAATTTATTACCCAATGGCCCAAAAATCCTCTCATTTTTCTTTTCCCTGCTGCTTTCTTGGCATTTTTGTTTTCACGCCATGCTTAAGGCAATTCGTCAATTGTTTTTTTGCTATTATTTTTGTTTTATGTTGCTTTTCTTATAGTTTTGAATTGTCTGGGTCGATATATTGAAAGATGCAGACTTAGACAGTTGTTTTTGTCTTCAGTTACCTGGAAGTTCTTTTTCTTTTAAGTTTTTGTTTTTATTTGGCTTCTGTGCATTAACTAAGTTATATTATTTACTATTATTACTATCTCCCCCAGTAATCAAATACACACATTATGATAACAAGGATGAAATTTAAATTGTTAGTAATGCACTATGACCAATAAAGTGAAACTTGAACAAAATAATATCTAATCCTGAAGTTGGAGATTTCCATTCCATTAAACACAAGGTAGATGTGCTGTGTAATCAAGGAGAGCATTTTATATTACCAAATTATATTCCTGCTGTACCTGTTATGGAGTTAAAGGAGTTCAGTCTTATGAATGTCAACTGGGTAGTTTTTACTAGTAATAAATTAAGTTTGAATACATTAAAACATTTAAATGAAACTGCACTATATTACCCAAAATGAGGTAGGTGTAGGTCATTAGAGCATAAATTATTACCCATTTTAAAAATTGCTAGTTTCTTGTTTTCTGGCAAGAAAACAGTGAGCCATTTTAGAGACTTGGCAAAGCCAAGTGTATTTTAGCACAGTTTCAAGATAAAAACAACTTGTCGTGTCAATAGCTGAGGCAAAGAAGTTAATGAGATGTAGTTTAGTACCAATATATCCTATTTTGCCATGTAACTGAAAAAAAAAGTAGTGAGAGGTTTGACTCTACATTTCACTTTACCAGTGACAAATTATAGTGATTATTGGAAGTAATCCTTATCTAAAAGATAAACAATGTTCTATTTTAAAATTTGTTCTCACTTGTACTCAGCTTCTTCTTTCTAGTATCCTTATCGAGAAAAACAAACATCATTCTCCTCTCTTCCAAATGTCTATAAGATGCTAATGTTATTTGGAATTTATATGATGAATTGTTACCAAAGATGTTCAAAGTCCTTTCATATGCATTGCCCCAGGGCCATCTTCAACCACATCACAGCCATCCCCTCCTTTTTTTCCCTTTCTCCAGTTTGCCAGAGGGACTAATTTTTTTTATTTCTACATTTGTGGTTGCAACCAACTAATCTATCCTTTGGGGATTTCTCTTCCCCCAAACTTGAAGTCAAATGGGGATGCTGTTTCCCTTGTTCTTTCTCTTCTTTCTTGCCACTAAAAATAAACAAGCCAGTGGATTTTACTGCTAATCACTAAAAGGAAAAAAACAAGACTTCACAAAATTAAATACAAATAAGTTGCCAAAATTATAAATTTCCTACTTCATGGTTCCTGGAAAATGATTAATTTTTCCTTTCTAAAATTGAAACTTGAGGCTCTTACACAGATTTGCCTGGCTATTAATTTTTATTCTTGAGATAGGCTTCATCAAACAGATCAATATTAATCAATGAACTGTTTGAAATGTTCTTATAAAATATCTTACCTCCCAATCAGAAAATATCCAAAAGTCCAGGTAATAAGTTCCTCTTTTATTCATGGACAATTTGCATGTCATTAAGCTTTAGACTAAGCCAAAGGTTTTTCTTCTGGGTATCTTCTTAATATGAGTCACTTCTCTGAATTTCACCTTGGTCATTTCACTTTGTTTTTTTTTTTCTTCTTCTTCTTCTTTTTTTAATAGAGTTTATTTTTATAGCCGTTTCAGGTTCATAGAAAAATGAAGTAGAAAGTACAAAGAATTCTCATATACTCCCCTGTTTGTACACGTGCACAGCCTTCCTCATAATCAACATCTCCCACCAGAGTGGTGCATACATTTGTTATAATTAATAAACCTATATTGACACATAATTATCATCCAAAGTCCACCACTGACATTAGAGTTCTTGGATATGCACATTCTGTAAGTTTGGACCAATGAATAATAACTTGTACCCACCATTATAGTATCATATAGGATAATTTCACTGCCCTAAAAAAATCATCTGTTCTCTTCCTATTCATCCCTCCCTTTCCTCTATCCCCTAGAAACCACTTATTCTTTTACTGTTTCTATATCTCTGCCTTTTCCAGAATGTCATGTAATTGGAATCATGGACTTTTCAGTGTATAGACTTTTCAGATTGGCTTCTTTCACTTACTATCATGCATTTAAAATTCCTCCATATATTTTCATTTCATTGATAGTTCATTCCTCTTTAGAGCCAAAAAGTATTCCATTATCTGAATGCACCACAGTTTATTTATTCATTCGTCTATGGAAGGGTATTGTGGTTCCAAGTTTTGGCATCACTTTCTTTCTTTTTATTATCCATATTTAATAACTTCCATTTTTAATTTTTAGTATGGGTGGGTGCAAACTCTCTAGTTCTAGGAATGTTATCAGATGGTGAGTTGTAGGTACTTTTCAAGCTATTTATCCTTGTGACATTCCATAAACACAGTATTGTTGTATTTATTTATCCCCATCCAGAAGCATATCTCTTCCATCTCTAAAAAAAAAAAATAATGTCTTGGAATATTCCAAAATCAGTCATTTGGTAATACGTTGACTTTTTTTTTTAACTTCTTACATCATAAACTGAATGTATTTCCTTTCCTTTTTTTTTTAATTTATAAAAAACAACCAGATCATGACAGAGTGAATTCCTTTCTACACCTTAACATCACTACCAGCTTTGAAAAAAAAAGGAAGAAAGAAAGAAAGAAAGAAAGAAAGAAAGAAAGAAAGAAAGAAAGAAATCTTTTGAAATAGGGGAATTAATCTGAAAATCAGCTTATTCTAAATTCTTTTCTCTAGTATCCTTAATAGGAAAGAATACAAAGAAATGTAGGTATGAATTTTTTGAAGATTAATTAATTAATTAATTTAATAGAAAGAACACAGGGGGAAGGGCAAAGGGAAAGGGAGAGACAGAATCTCAAGCAGACTCCTGGCTGAGTGTGGAGCCCAATGTGGGGCTCGATCTCAGGACAATGAGAACATGACCTTAACCAAAATCAAGAGTCAGATGCTTAACTGACTGAGCCACCCAGGCACCACTATATGATTTTTATTCAAAGAAATCGTATTTAACTATTTTTTTTTAATGAATCTCTTATCTACTGCTGGCTCAAATAATCTAGTAGCATTGAATTGTCAAGACACCAGAAGGCTACATATCCCTTCCCAAAATATCAGCATCTTTCAAGATATCATGGGTTAATTATTTACTGGTCAATATAGATAGACTACTCCCTAAGGCTCTGTATCTTAAGATTGAAACACCTGGAGGAAAGTAACTTTGGGAGTTGATATTTTGATGAACAGCTCCATGAGAATGCTCACATAGAAAGGTGCATTTTCTTGCAGTGCAAAGGAATGTTCTTTCTTTTTCTATACTGATACTTTAGATATGAGGGATTTTTCTGTCATTTTATCCCTTTTCTCAACCAGGAATAAGAGGAAACTTTTCTTATATCCTTCGGGTGACAAGGCTTGATTCTTGCCTCACTATGGTCAGTCTATTTTCTAGATCCAACACTAGTAAATGTTCTCATACTTTGTCTCTTCTCAGATGGTTTCTCTGTTTTGTACCTCAGGCTTTGCCTTACCCTCTTCCCTTACAATGGAGATGTCTTTGAATGTTTTTCTGTCCATATAATCTAGTGAAATAACATGACCTAAAAGAAATACTAATACGAAAACATGAGATACTACAAATAGTGCAGTGTGCAATTAAAGAAAGGTTGGCCCTGTGAAGAAACTCAGAGAGAACATAAATAATGTTTGAAATACATTCACAGGAATTTTAGTATTTGTGTTGCAAAAGTCAGCATATAATTATGGAATGCTTCACAACTTCACTTTTGACCTGTGTACATGAGCAATGCACAATTAGACCTGAAAGATTAAAGCAGACAAACAACAGGACACCAAAAAGGTATTTCTATGAATTTCCTAAATCACAATGAACATTAGATTTTCTTTTACTACATATATAATTTCCAAATGGTTTATCTCATCTTCCTCTGAGGTAGTTAAGATTAAAGCAAATAATTCTGGGATCTTGCAAGGAATTATTAAAGCTGACAAATGCAGTATGGAATTTCACAAGCTTCCCTTTCTAGCAGAGAAAGCTGAGTGTGCAGTACTTGAGGAATCAGGAAATAAAGACACCTGGTTACAATTTATCACCATTTTCTTTGGCTAGACTGACCTTCTTGTCTTGTGATCTTTTATTGCTCTTGACTTCCCTCATTAACTCTTTCAAATACATTACTGAATTATGTTTTCAAAGTTCACAAAGGTGCAGTAGATATGGGACTTAAAAACATTGTATAGTATATAGATCAGAAGCTTTGTGCTGTTAGACCCCAGTATTAAGCAACAACAGTCATCCTGTGAGTTTAGAATACATTTGTCCCCTTCCCTTTTGTTGCTTTGTAAGATTTCAGGGAAAGGCCTGTTAAGAATTGTTTCTGTTTAGTAAAAATCCTGTGGCCTTTGGCCTTACTTTAAAAAAAAAAAATCAGCAGTAAAGGAGAGTTTGCATCTATAATTGTCCTACTTGGTTGACCAGAAAATCTGGCCTCAAGCTACACCTACCCACAAACTGTTTGAAGCTTTCTTTCCAAGCCCAACATCCCTAGAGTTTCTGTTGAAATGAATAGATTCATTGAAATGCATCTGTATATATAATATTAAGAAACTTTTCTTTTAATATTTGTTCATTTTCCCTCCTACAATGTTACCTTTAGTCTATGATTACAGTACTTCCACAATTTACTGAAGAAAACTCATTCTCTTGTTAAGATGTTTAAATCACTAACTTTTGCCAAGAAAAGTCTCTTGGGAACTAGATCCATATATCCAACCACTTACTGAACCTCCACCTGTAGGTTCCATAGTCATCTAAAACTCAACAGTTCAAAAATTCAACTTCCCATCTCTTCCCAGCTTTCTCAGTCCCTCCTTTACCTTCTTCAATTGTCTTTTGATACCTAAACGATTGTTATAACTATGCATGCAGTTGACCTAAACAAAAACTTTGAACTTTATCTTGCACTACTGCATCTCACTCATACCCAATTTCATCAGTGTTAAATATATTGATTTTATCTTCAAAATATGTCTTAAATCTATCCACTTCTCTTACAAATATTGCTTTGAACAAACCAGCATCATATTTTAGTATCTTAATTTAATTCCTTTTCCAAGCTTTATACATTCTCTAATCCATTATTCACATGAGAGCCACAGTATCTTAAAACAATTATCTTGTCCACTTAGTAATTAAGTCTACAATCACTTCTTTGTTCTCTTAGAAATACATCCAAATTAAGTAAGGTATTTTACAAAGCCTTAAATGATTAATGCCTGGCATTTCTCTAGCTTCATTTACTATCATTTTTAATTAAACAAGCTTACATCATTTAAGTCATCATGAATTTATTAACATAGAGCTATTTAGCTCCATAAACTGTTCTTAATTTTTTTAAGTTATTAATTCTATAATGAAGAATTATTAATTTTAATGGTAGGGACTTATCTCTCAAAAAAGGTCATAACACTATTGCCTAACAGCAAATCAACTAATACCAACCATACTAAAAGCTGAAAAATATTGAAGGTGTATTAAAATATCTAATAGTTATGAGTTAAAATGAGAAAAAAACCCAGTGAAGGTGACATTGATTAATATAAAGTGAAGATTTAAGAAGTACAAAAAATTATTTTATAAAAAAAAATACAAAAGAAAATGTTCTTTAATTCAGGTATAGGGAAGGTCTTCTAATTATGACTAAAAATCCAGAAACAATAAAAGAATGACTATTTTCTATATCTTTTTTAATTGCCATGACAAAAACACTATGAATAAAATAAAAATGTAACTAACAAACTGGGAGATAATATTTCAGCACATACCACAGAAAAGGGCTAATAATCCCAATATATAAAGATGCTTAAAAATTGAGAGAGGGGCGCCTGGGTGGCGCAGTCCTTAAGCGTCTGCTCAGCGTGTGATCGCAGCGTTCTGGGATCGAGCCCCACATCAGGCTCCTCCTGTAGGAGCCTGCTTCTTCCTCTCCCACTCCCCCTGCTTGTGTTCCCTCTCTTGCTGGCTGTCTCTCTATGTCAAATTAATAAATAAAATCTTTTAAAAAAATTGAGAGAAAAATTACAAAAGCCTGGAAGATTAACGGACAAAAAATAGTGATGGATAACTCTCGAACAAAAGATTAAAATATTATCTTTAAATATATAAAAGTATGTTCAACATGACACATAATTAGAGGAAAGCAATTTAATAAATCACTGAGATACTATTTTTATCTATCATATTGAAAAAAATTAAAAGGTAAAACAACACATCTATTGGTGGGATTGGGGAAACCGACTTTCATACATAACTGGTGGTAACATAAATTTATAAAATCTTGTGGAGGAGAATTTGGCAAAACCTACCAAAAAACACATATTTACTCACTGATTCAGTAATCGCAATTTTAGAAATTTATCAAAAAATACATCTCCAGCAATACTAAAATACACATGATATGACCAAGGATATTCACTACAACATAATTTGTTTTTGCAAGTACTGGACACAATATAAATGTCCTTACATAGAGGAGTGATTGAATGAATTCTGATACATCTATATGGTGTATCTGATAGAATATTATGCAACTGTGAAAGCGAACGGATATGGAGCAATTTCCAGACTATTTATTGTTAAGTAAAAAAGGCTGTCAAGAAGGGTATCTTTAGTATGCTACCTTTTGTGTAAGAAAGAGGGGAAAATAAAACATGTGCAAGAAACACAGAAGGGACAACTAGATAGTAATAAGATTGGCTACTTTCAAAAAGTGTATAAATGGCATATTTGCTATATTATCTGAATACATGTTTGCCCTGCTACCCAAAAGTAGAGCATCCCTATGAAACCTTTTGTGAACCATGAAAGGAATATCCCCTATTTCCCAAAAATTCACATTATACCATTTTGCTTTCACAAAAAACCTACATTACTACCTGTTTCTGTTAACTGAAAGAAATCCAAAGATTTCCACTTTAAAAAAAGAAGTCTTTACTGTACTAATGCAGATCTTTTGTAAAACTATGAAAATGGTGAAACTAAAGCTGGAGAGGCACAGAAAACAGAATCTGTAGGTAACAAGGAAGAATGAATTGTCATGAAAATTTTGGATTGATTTAATGTACCTCATGGGACAACTTTTAAGTTATTTTTAACAAGTATTTTGTAAATGCTAATTTTTTAGGATTCTACCTGTTGGCATACAAAAATATATAAGGATGAACATTCTACCTTCTCATAGTCATGCTTTTTGGAAATTTCCATCATCCTCAAGCAAAATAAATATCAGTTTAATATTGGGAGTTATGTGTAAGATGGATTCAGCATTCCATGCACTGGCTTTAAAAATTTAGTCCTGTGCATATTGTGGTGTTTTTACTGTGCATATTTAAATTTTTCACACAATTTTTCTACAGCCAATAATCAGTGGTGCTTTTGTACCTAAGTTTTATGTGATTTTAATGAAACATGGATAGTTGTAGCCACCTGCTAGCTGTGGTTTAAAATAAAAAGTTTTCCTGCCTGCAAAATAAAGTGACTTAACACGAACTTTTGGAAAGCAGAGGATACCTGTATTCCTTTTTCTACACATCTGACTTTCATAGTCATGTTAATATTTCATACATACAAAAAAAACTAAATAAAATCCACAGAACTCTAAAACTGAACACAAATAAAGACATATTAACTTAAATGTGTTCAAATGAACAACATTACAACTTGAAGAGGGGAAGGTTGATACCAAAATGGAGTCACATTTAACATCGTGGTTAGACTATACACCCCCAAGCTAAACACAAAAGAAAAAAGTACTTTCTAAAAACACTCAAAATAAATTGAAATCCAAGTAGATGGTTTCTTTATGACAAAAGCATGAATAAGCAGTTCTGAAATCACTTTCTATGCTTTCTAGAACTGAACACATATGTAAAAATTTCGTGGAAATGGGAGACAGTTTTCTCACTCAGAGAAGAGAGAAACAAATATGGAAATAAAAAAGCTAGAATAAGGCCTGTGGATTTGGATTGGACCTGGCAACATCAGTGTGATACCTATCTGTTTTTGCACTCTAAAAACGCAAAGAAGCAATGGCTGCCCAGTAGCAACGAATAAACCTAATAATAGGATTTTAATTTTTAAATACCATTTTCTTCTTTAAAAAGCCAGGAATTCTTGGGAAAATGGCTGATTCTAGAACTGGGGTAGGGAAATACCAAGATAATCCTGGAATAATTCTGAGCCAGAATGTAAACAAATGCATGAAGCATGATGGAGGAATGTCAAAAGGAAGTAACCTTAAAGGAAATAGCATTATAACTTGAATATCAAAATAAAGTAAAAATTATATTCAGTAAAATAGGAATCTACAATTTGTACTGATATAAATAAGTAAATACATAACTGCAAAGAAAACAAATTACTTCTTTTCAGTAACATGCCAACTAATAAATGAATAAGAATAATGGCATTTGATGTCACCATTTGCCAACCACCATTATTTTTTTCTTTTTTATTATAATAATTGATTCAGTCAAGAATCATCAATAGATGCTAACAATTAGTCCAACAAGAGTAAGAAGACATTTATAATATCTTTGCCTATCTCTTCACAAGGTACTTAATAATCACAAAATGTAACACGGTAACATTACAGGGGAGAAATTTGACAGAAACTGCCTCAACCAAACGATCTAATTAATGTTTCCAGTAATAAGACAAATCAACAGCAAGTGCTCCCAGCTATAATATACTAAGAACTCAGCATCAGTTCTATGGCATTTCTACCCAAAGTGCATACTCTCAATATAATCATGAGAAAACACCAAACTCAAATTGAGGGATATTGTAAAAAGTAACTATCTTCTATTCTTTAAAACTATCAATGACATAAAACACAAAGAAAAAACTAAAGGAAACTATAGTGATATAACAACTGAATATAACACATGATTTTGGATTTATTTTGCTTCAATCATCGTTAACATAGATATTGGTGAAATCACAATAAAGTCTTGCATCATTAATTTCCTTCTTTGAAAATTATACTATGGTTATGTTCTTGGGAAATAAATATTTAAATGTTTATGGTAAACAGACATCATGTCTGTAACTTATTTTTTAATGGCTTAGAGAAAAATTTTCTACCTATCTCCCTATTTACCTAGAAAAAGTGATTTAAAAAAATACAGTTAGATGTTAGCATTTGAGGGCTCTTGCCAAAGGTGTCCAAGAATTCTGTGTACTACTCTTGCAATTTTTATGTAAATCAGAAATTACTTTGAAAAAATATTTAATAATGGCCTTAGTAGCTCATAAATAGTTTTCTCAGAACTACACCAGTTTCTTTTCTACTAATAATTATCTACATTTCTTTGAAATCTGTTTCTGTATTTTTTTCTTCCATTTTGGATTTTGTTTAGTAGAAGATGCCAGCTACTAATAGTCTGCAATAAAATGGTAAACATTATAGTAAATAGAATAAGAGAGTATTTAAAACAAAATTTTAAAAAAGAAGGCAAGGCTATTCAAAAGTAACAGGAATAATATACTCACAAATAAGATATTTATATCTAAAGTAGTATTTTTACTTACATTCACTATTATAGAATGTTTGTACTATAAGGGACCCATGGCATTTTACGCAAAAGGAAACTATATTATTGACAAGCTGAATGTCCAAGTTCATAAAATTGGGATGTGGCAGAGTTGGAAATAAAACTCAGATTTCTTGACTGTACTGCTATGATGGTTAGTGTTTGGCACTTTCTCTGTTATTGGCTGGGTCTGAGCCCATGACAGGGAAATTCTTTGAAATTCTTTCTTGAGGAAGTATAGTTCAGTGGTCCCTGGGACCAGGACAGGGACTAAGGAGACTTCCCCAGAAGACTGGCCCAAACCATTGCCAACACCGCATCTCCCTACCCAAGAGTTTTGTAAAACCTCGGTTCAGGTGGTGATGGAGACAGGTCTCAGTTCACAAACAGACCAGGGTATACCTTGGTAAAATGTACCAGATTCAGTCCAGGAACAAACACTGCCCACAATAGGCAAAGAGAGCCTCTGCAGACAACTGGCCTGAAGGACAAAGTGGCCAGGACACAACAATAGAGCAAATGCAACACACACTGGAGACACTCCCGGAAGCACCATGCCTTGGGGAACATGGGACACTACACTGCAGGATACTATAGGACCTTTTCTTCATAAAGCCATTACCCTCAGGAACAGGAGATATAACTAATTTCCCTAATACAGAGAAACAGGCAAAGAGACTTAGACAAAATGAGAAGACAGAGGAATTTGTCCCAAATGAAAGACAAGGATAAGGTCATGGCTGGAGATCTAAGTGAAACAGATATTAGTAACATGACTGATGGAGAATTTAAAGCAATGATCATAGGGATACTCATTGGACTTGAGAAAAGAGCGGAGAACATCACTGAGACCGTTAAGCCAAAGATAAGGAATAACATAGCAGAGACAAAGGGCCCAATAAATGAAATAAGAAAAACACCTGATGGAATGAAGAGCAGGCTGAAAGAAGCAGAGGATGAATTAATGACCTAGAAGACAAATTAATGGAAAGTAATCAAGCTAACAAAAGAGAGAAAAAGGTTATGAACAATGAGAATAAACTCAGGGAACTCAGTGACTCCATTAAATGTAATAAATTTATATTACAGGGATCCCAGAAGAAGAGAGAGAAAAGGGGGCAGAGAATTTATTTGAAGAAATAATAGCTGAAAACTTCCCTAATCTGGGGAAGGAAGCAGATCTCCAGATCCAGGAGGCACAAAGAACCCCCAACAAAATCAACAAAAGCAGATCCACACCAAGAATTTCATAATTAAAATGGCAAAATAGGAACACCTTGGTGGCTCAGTCAGTTAAGCTTTTGCCTTCAGCTCAGGTCATGATCCCAGGGTCTTGGAATCGAGTCCTGCAACAGGAGTCCTTGCTCAGCAGGGAGCCTGCTTCTCCCTTTGCCTGCGGCTCCTCCTGCCTGTGCTCCCTCTCTTTCTCTCACTCTCTCTCTCTGACAAATAAATAAATAAAATCTTTTAAAAATAAAATAAAATGGCAAAATATAGCGATGAAGAAAAAATATTAAAAGCAGGAAGACAAAAGAAGACAGTCACATACAAAGGAAACCCCAAAAGCTATCGGCAGATTTTTTTCAGGAGACACTTTCCAAATCAGAAAGGAGTGGCATGATATATTTAAAGTACTGAATGAGAAAAGCCTGAAGCCAAGAATACTTTATCTAGCAAGGCGATCATTCAGAATAGGAGAGATAAACAAAAGGACCTGTGACCACTAAACCAGCCCTGCAAGAAATATTGAAAGGGACTGTTTGAGTAGAAAGGAAAGACCAAAAACGACAGTATGAAGGTAGGAAACACAAAAGCAGTAAAATGAATATTTCTGTAAAAAATCAGTAAAGAAATTCACAAAATAAAAGGATGTAAAATATGGCTCTATTTACCTAAAATGTGGAGAGGAAAGGAGTAAAGAATGGGTTCAAAATTAAAAGACCATCAACTTATTATATACTATTACATGCAGATAATGTTATATAAACTTAATGGTAACCACAAATCAAAACCCAATAAATATACAAAAAAAAGAAAGAAATCCAAATACATCACTAAAGAAAACTAGTAAACCATGAAAGACAGAATGACATCATCAGAGAAAATCTTCAGAAACAAACACAAAACAGGTAATAAAATGGCAATAAATACATATCTATCAATAATTACCTTGAATGTAAGTGGACTAAATGCTCCAATTAAAAGACATAGGGTGATAGAATGTATTAAAAAAAAAAAAAAGGACCCATCTATATGCTGTCTACAGGAGACTCATTTTAGACCTAAAGAAACCTGCACATAGAAAGTGAGGGGATGGAGATACATTTATCATGCAAATGGATGTCAAAAGAAGGCCAAAGTAGTAATATTTATATCAGACAAAACACACTTTACAACAAAGACTATAACAAGAGACAAAGAAGGACAATATATAATAATAAAGAGGGCAATCCAACAGAAGATATAAAAATTCTGAACATTTATGCACACAATATGGGAGCACCCAAATACATTAAACAGATAATAACAAACAAAAAGGAGTGAATCGATAATAATACAATAATAGTAGGTGACTTTAACACCCCATTTATGTCAACAGACAGATCATCTAAACAGAAAGTCAAAAAGAAAAGTAAGTTAGAGGGAACATATCTCAACATAATAAAGGCCATATATGAAAAACCCACAGCTAGTATCATCATCAATGCAAAAAAAGTTGAAAGCTTTTCCTTTATAGTCAGGAACAAGACAGAGATGTCCACTCTCACCACTTTTATTTAGAATAGTACTGGAATAGGGCACTTGGGTGTTGCAGTCAGTTGAGCTTCCAACTCTTGGTTTCAGCCTGGGTCGTGATCTCAGGGTCATGGGATTGAGCTCCACGGCAGGCTCCACGCTCAGTGTGGAGTCTGCTTGGGACTCTCCCTCTGCTCCTACCTACCCTCCTCTAAAATAAAGAAATAAATCTTTAAAAAATATAAAATAAAATAATACTGGGAGTCCTACCCACAGCAATCAGACAACACAAGGAAATAAAACGCATCCAAATCAGCAAGGAAGAAGTAAAAGTTTCAATATTTGTAGATGACATGATACTACATATAGAAAACCTGAATAGATTCCACCAAAAAACTGCTAGAACTGATACAGGAACTCCGTAAATTCACAGAATACAAAATCAAGGTAGAGAAATTGGTTGCATTTCTACACACCAATATTGAAGCAGCAGAAACAGAAATTAAGGAATTGATTCTATTTACAATTGCATCAAAATCCATAAGATACCAAGGAATAAATGTAACCAGAAAGATATAAGATCTATACTCTGAAAACTATAAAATATGATGAAAACAATTAAAGATTAAAGACACAAAGAAATGGAAAAACATACCATGCTCATGGATAGGAAGAACAAATATTGTTAAAATGCCTATACTCCCCAAAGCAATCTACACATTTAATGCAATCCCTATCAAAATGCCAACAGCATTTTTCACAGAACTAGAACAGACAATCCTAAAATGTGTGTGGAACCACAAAAGACCCTGAATACCCAAAGCAATCTTGAAAAAGAAAATCAAAGCTGGAGGCATTACAATTCTGGACTTCAAACTATCCTAAGAAGATGTAGTCATCAAGACAGTAGAGTCCGGCACAAAAACAGACACATAGATCAGAAGAACAGAAAAGAAAACCCAGAATGGACCCACAACTATATGGTCAACTAAACTTTGACAAAGCAAGAAAGTATATCCAGTGGAAAAAAGACAGTCTCTTCAACAAATGGTGTTGGAAAAACTGGACAGCCACATGCAGAAGAATGAAACTAGACCACTTTTTTACACCATAAATAAAAATAAATTCAAAATGGATGAAAGATCTAAATGTGAGACAAGAAGCCATTAATATCCCAAAGAAGAACACAGACAGCAACCTCTTTGACATTGGCTGTAGCAACTTCTTACTAGATATGTCTCCTGAAGCAAGAGAAACAAAAGCAGGGCGCCCGGGTAGCACAGTCGTTAGGCGGCTGCCTTCGGCTCAGGGCGTGATCCTGGCGTTCCGGGATCGAGTCCCACATCGGGCTCCTCTGCTGGGAGCCTGCTTCTTCCTGTCCCACTCCCCCTGCTTGTGTTCCCTCTCTCGCTGACTGTCTCTCTGTCACATAAATAAATAAAATCTTAAAAAAAAAAGTCTTTAAAAAGAGAAACAAAAGCAAAAATGAACGATTGGGACTGCATCAAGATAAAAAGCTTATGCACAGCACAGGAAACAATTAACAAAACTAAAAGGCAGCTTACAGAATGGGAGAATATATTATATCAGACATGATATATACACATGACATATCTGATAAAGCGTTAGTGTCAAAAATTTATAAAGCACTTATCAAACTCAACACCCAAAAAACAAATAATCCAGTTAAGAAATGGGCAGAAGACAAGAATAGGCATTCTTCCAAAGATGACATACAGATGGCTAACAGACACATGAAAAGATGCTCAACATCGCCCATCATCAGGAAAATGCAAATCAACACCACGATGAGCTATCACCTCACACCTGTCAGAATGGCTAAAATTAACAGCACAGGAAATAACAGATGTTGGCAAAGATGTGGAGAAAGAGGAACCCTCTTACACTATTGGTATGAATGCAAACTGGTGCAGTCACTCTGGAAAACAGTATGAAGGTTCCTCAAAAAGTTAAAAATGGAACTACCCTACAACCCAGCAATTGCTCTACTAGACATTTACCCAAAGGATTAAAAAATATGGATTTGAAGAGGCATATGCACCCTGATGTACAGCAGCATTATCAACAACAGCCAAATTATGGAAAGAGCCCAAATGTCCATTGATTGATGAATGAATAAAGATGTTGTGTATTTATACAACAGAATATTACTCAGCCATCAAAAAGAATGAAACCTTGCCATTTGCAATGACATGGATGGAGCTAGAGAATATTATTCTGAGAGAAATAATTCAGTCAGAGAAAGACAAATACCATATGATTTCACTCATTTGTGGAATTTAAGAAACAAAACAGATGAATACAGGCGAAGGGGAAAAAAGAGAAGCAAACCGTAAGAGACTCATATCTATAGAGAACAAACTGAGGGTTGATGGAGGGGAGGTGGATGGGGGTGGGCTAAATGAATGATGGGTATAAGGAGCACTTGTTCTGTTGAGCACTGGGTGTTATATATAAGTGATGAATCACTAAATTCTACTTCTGAAATCAATATTACACTATATGTTAACTAACTGGAATTTAAATAAAAATCTGAAAAACATAAATATACAGAAATCTGTTGCATTTCTATATACCAATTATGAAGCACCACACAGAAAGATTAAGGAATCAATCCCATTTACAATTACACCAAAACCCATAAGATATCTAGGAATAAGCCTAGCCAAAGAGGTGAAAGTCCTGTACTACTCTGAAAACTATAAAACACTGATGAAAGAAATTGAAGACAACAAAAAGAAAGGGAAAGATATCCCATGCTCATGGGTTGGAAGAACAAATGTTAAAATGTCTATATTACCCAAAGGAATCTACACATTTAATGCAATAGCTATCAAAATGCCAACAGCGTTTTTCACAGAACTAAAACAAACAATCCAAAATGTGTATGGTACCACAAAAGACCCCAAATAGTCAAAGCAATCTTGAAAAAGAAAATCAAAGCTGGAGGCATCACAATTCTGGACTTGAAGTTATATTACAAAGCTGTAGTGATCAAAACAGTATGATACTGGTACAAAAATAGACAAAAAGATCAATAGAACAGAATAGAAAACCCAGAAATAAACCTACAATTATATCATCAATTAATCTTCAACACAGCAGGAAAGAGTATCTAATGGGAAAAAGATAGTCTCATCAACAAATAGTGCTGGGAAAACTGGACAGCAACATGCAGAAGAATGAAACTGGACCACTTTCTTATACCATACACAAAAATAAATTTGAAATGGATTGGTGACTTAAATGTGATACCTGAAACCATAAAAATCCTGGAAGAGAACACAGGTAGTAATTTCTCTTACATCAGCTGTAGCAACTTTTTTTCTAGATAGGTACCCTGAGGCAAGGGAAACAAAAAGAAGAAACTATTGGGACTTCATCAAAATAAAAAAAATTCTGCACAGAGAAGGAAACAATCGACAAAACTACAATGCCATGTATGGAATGGGAGAAGATATCTGCAAATGAGTTATCGGATAAGGGCTCAGGATCCAAAATATATAAAGAAGTTATAAAATTCAACACCCAAAAAATGAATAAGTGGACAGAAAACATGAACAGGCATAGCGTTGGCCAACAGACACATGAAAAGATGCTTATCAGCACTTACCCTCAGGGAAAATGCAAATCAAAACTACAACGAGACATCACCTCACATCAGTCAGAATGGCTAAAATCAACAACACAAGAAACAATAGGTGTTGGAGAGGATGTGAAAAAAAAGGAACTTTCATGCACTGTTGGTGGGAAGGCAAACTGGTGCAGCCACTCTGGAAAACAATATGGAGGTTCCTCTCAAATTTAAAAATAGAACTACCCTACAATCCAGCAATTGCACTACTGCGTATTTAACCAAAGAATACAAAAAACACTAATTCAAAGGGATCCATGCCCCCGTTTATAGCAGCATTATTTACAATAGCCAAATTATAGACAGCCCATGTGTCCATTGATTGATGGATGGATAAAGAAGATGTATCTAGCACACGTGTACACACACACACACACACACACACACACACAGGAATATTATTCAGCCATAAAAAAAGAATGAAATCTTGCCATTTACAATGACATGGATGGAGCTACAAAGTATAATGCTAAGTATAGTAAGTCAGTGAGAGTAAGACAAATACCATATAATTTCACTTTTACGTGGAATTTAAGAAACAGAACAAAAGAGAAAAGAAAAAAAGAGAGAGAGGGAAACAAACCAAGGAACAGACTTACTTACGGAGAACAAACATATGGTTACCAGAGGGAAGGTGGGTGGGGGGATGGGTGAAATAGGTGATGGGGATTAAGGAGTGCACTTGTGATGACCACTGGGTGATTAAAATTTGGAAAAATAGAAAAATCCCTATTAGAAAATAACCAAGTAAGTGCTAAAATTTATAAATCGAAAGATATCCTATATTATGGAAATACAAAAAACCTGAAACAATGTTAAAGTCTAATAATAGTGGATTGATTAAATATGTTATATCTATAGAATGGAATAAAATAGAGATATTAAAATAGAACAATATTTACCAAACGTATTAAGAAACACTAGTCCTTGGAATGTTATTGTATAGAAAAATAGTTAGCATCTGTAAAATTATATAAAGTCAGGTATCATTAATTCTCAAATATGTTAATATTTTAACATCCATTGTTCTTCTCCACATAGAAGGGTGCAAGAGATATTTATGAAATGTGTCTAAATTTAATTCAATCCCAGAACCCTATTTTTATAGATAATTTGTTAAGATCATGTGGAACAATGGTTAACAGAATAACATATGATAAATACTGCTGAAGAACATTTAATGTTGTGGCAAATATTCAAAATATATAACGAATTTAAATGTATGTCATAAAATATATACAGATTATATATAAAACTATATGAGAGTGTGTGTATGTATGCATATATATGTTAAAAAGTTAACAATCTTGGTTTGAGAAATGAGAAGTAAATAATATTTGTTTCTCATATTTAATTTGAAAATTTTCTATAATGTAAATAAATGACTTTATTCAAAATATTTCCTTCACATGACCAAATGTTGGTATTTGTATCTTTTTGCCCTATGGTTCTTTACTCTTCCATCCCTATGCTGTTGGTTGTTTTACAAAAGACTCTACATCCTAAAATCCACCACTTAGTATCATTTTGTACCCAAACTGAAAAAATTCTGTCAATGTTTCTTCCTTCATAACATCCTCTTCTCTGTTTCTACAGTGGCATCCTGAGCATCTGGTAGATTTCATCTCCCAGCTTCCACATATGTAGTCTCATCTCTCCTCCACATTTTGTGTTTCCATAACATGTGGCCAGACACTTCTGCCAAAATCATCTCTCAAATGCATTGCTTTGCCCACATCACTTCCTTCTGCAAATCCTTCAAAGACAGTATTTCTTTGCTTATGAAATTCAAATTATTCATATACATTTTCAAACAGCCTTTCTCTGCACATACATATCCATGAGATCTCTCATCTATCCTCTCCTGCATACTGATCTCTGTTGCTTAGTATATAAAAAATCCACCTTCATGTTAACATTATCTAAACACAGTTTTTATATGTTTCTTTTCTTTTCACTAAAGTATTTCTTCAACTTTTATGTTTCCTGAATGTTTACATTAAAAAAGGAGGAAATGACTCTAACATTTATTACCTACTATACACAGAATGCTGAAAAAGCTGACTTAGCCCATTTCATCTTTTAAAATTTAATTGGAAATTAAGTAATTCTAAGTCAATGTACAATGATTTCATGAACTAGGAATTAATAATGTTCTAAGTTCTATCTTGTACCATTTTCTTCCTTCTTGAGTACTCTTTGACTATCATTTTACTTTCAGCATGTATTTTCTCACTTGTGTCCCTGGTAAGTGGGCTAAGAAGTAGGGGGCAATGTTCCTTTTTGTTTCTAAAATGAATCCACCAAGTTTTTTTACTGTTTGTTCCTTACAGTCAACCTCTGTAGAGAATTAATTTTGTCCTTGCTTCCTAGGTAGTTAAATTTCTCTTACCGATCCTGACAGAGGGTTACAAACTTATTTTATTAAGGAAAAGAAAATAACATCAATGAAAAAACAAAAGGTATACCATCTACAATCAGCATCATATAACAACAGCAAAAAAGATATTTTAATATCATAAAAGTAGAATTATGGGTTTAATTCCCTAAACAGAAGCCTGCCATTTCCCTAAGTGGGTAATGGGCTATCATACACTGACATATCCAAGAATCAAAAAGTGAGGAAAAAATCATGATACATGTACATATTACATGCACATGCTCAATAAAACCATAACCTAACATTTTATTTTATCATATGATATCATATTTTATTATTTTCTTGATATGTTTGTGAGTCTGATGATCTCTATTCTATAACAGAAACATAAGAGTAATTTGAATCCCAGTTGTTCCAGGATTTTACTAGTCATTGAAAATCCAGTCATACTGATGTACTAATTTGCCTGGACTGCCATAACAAAATACCACAGACTGGATGGCTTAAACAACAGAAATATATTTTCTCACAGTTGTGGAGGTTAGAAGTCTGAGATCACAGTCATCCAGGTTGGTTTCTCCTTAGGCCTCTCTACTTGACTTGTAGATGACTACCTTGTCACTGTGCCCTCACATGGTCTTTCTTTGTGTGAATGCATCCCTGGCATCTCTTTGTGTCCAAATTCCTCTTCTAAAAGGACACATGCCAGATTAAATTTGAGTCCACCCTAATAATCTCAGTTTAACATAGTTATGTCTTTAAAGGCCCAATCTCCAAATACAGTTAGTTACATTCTGAGATACTGGGGATAGAGTTTTAACATAAGAATTTTGGGGAGACACAATTCAATCCATATCATCTAGCAATATCACTAAAAATAGAATATCAACCTAACTAAAATTTGTACTTTCTCTGAGATTAACAGATAATTTAGTCCAACGGATATTAAGATTGAAAAATCTAGAGACTTATACCCGTTAGGTGTGAAATCTGAGGGCAAGAATATGTTTAGTTCTTCTAGGAACTATAGTTTTAGTCATTAAATAATAATTACCAATTCCTCTGATATTGAGAAACTATTATGTGTTTTTTAAATTGTTCTTTTTTAAGACAGTGTTAGCCACTTTAATTTAGTGGTTTTCCAAACCTAGCAATGGCATTCAAATGACACCAAGATCGACATGATGGTTTTCCCTTCACATCCCTCTTACAACATGAATCTAAAATGGAAAACTTGAAGGCTATTCAGCATGGAGGGAAATGGGAAATTCTTAAAAATGTATTTGCATTTTTGGTTGATAAGTGAACTCATCTTCATGCATAGAATTTTTTTAAAAAAACACACTTTTGACACCATTACAAAACCTGTTTGTTTAAACATAGACATAATATGTATCCAAGATTCTATTTTAAAGTGAAACTTTCACTTTTCTCTACATTTTTGTATGAAAACATGCATAAACAGGTTTTGGCTTTTGGGGGGTATTTCATTCACTTCAATTGTTTAGTAGATCTAGAACAGACTTTTTGGTTGCAAGCAACAGATAGGAACTCTGAATAATTTCAACAGAAAATTTTTTCAGTTAGTCACAGAACTGAGGCTGAAAAACTCATAAATAGGACAGTTCAAGGGGCTGCTGTTCCTGGAATTATGCAGCCAATTTACTGCAGCTGCAGGCACTACTGAGACTCTTGCTGCTACCAAAAGTGTCCCTGGTACTACCAAACCTGCAATGATCTTACCCCCTCCATTGACCTTACTTGGAAGCACCTGTTCAATATCCAAAGTCCCTAGCAAGTGTCTTATTGGTGGAAATGCAGACATGTATTTGCATCCTAACTAAAGGATATAGCCTCTTCATTTTCCATGGTGGAGATAGGTACTAGAAATCACCCTTTAACAGACAGCCCACATGGTAGATGAGTAATTCCACACAAGGAAAGCACTCCACGAGCTGGGGGATAGGCAATCACTCCATTTGTCACATTGCTTAATAAGTTCTAATGTGGGCCTGGGGAACATGGAAGGAAAATCCTTTATGTGTGTTAAATTCAATCAATTTCAAACCAAAATTTGGGGGAAACTACAAATCTTAATTTACAGACTTAAAAAAAAAAGGGCTAAGTGTTAGACACTTAAAAACATCAGTAGCTCCTTTGGTAATTTCTGAAAAATAACAGTTTTCCCTCAAGTAGTAAGTAGAATCTAGATGCAGAACAGTATATTCATAAAAAAATTGCATATCCATAGGAAAAAGGCTCATGATATTGTCTTATTGGAGCCAAAATTTCAAAGAATCCCGATATCTATGTCTGGCTTCATCACTAAACTCAGTACTCCCATAAATGATTCAGCTCTAGAAGTCATGCATAAAGTGGCTTGAAGGTCCTGTCATCCCAAATACATACAGGCTAAAGAGTAGCTTCAAATTTTGCTTCAAATCTTGCTATGTAAAGGCTGCTTAGTAATAATCAAAAAAGGGGATGATTATCTTTACTTAAATAACGAATATTTTACTAAGTTAATTTCCTGGGTTATCTTGTGGTCATTGTTCAGAAATTCTAAAATGAAGAAATAGTCCAGGAAAATAAAATGCATAACCAATTATCCACCAACCAGAATTTAAAAGTATTATAATTTGGTCATACTGTTTTATCTGTTTTTCTATAATCGCTAACATATAGATAAATTTGAAGTCCCTCCCCCTAGGTCTAGTCACTTTCCCTTCCTCGAGATAAATATTATCATGAACTTAGTATATATACTTGCAATCTTTTTAACACATTTACATATACATATGTATGTATTACTGAAGAGCGTATAGAATTTTGTTTTCTTAAATGTATCATATATTTTTAAATAATCTTATCATTTTATAATTCTTTTATCATTATGTTTTGAGATTTGTTTTTGATACATTAATTTTAGTTCATTTATTTTAATTGATATGCTGCATCCCATCTTATAAATTTATCTATCCCTACTGATGGATATTTTGTTTGTAACCATTCTCCTTTTGTTTTTACCAGTAATGCTGCAATGAACATTTCTGTACATATCTTTTTGTTCAGTTTTTCTATAAATGTAAATTCTGGGCTACAAAGGCATGGGACAATTTTTATTGTGCTAGAAGACTGAAAATTTTTTCATTCTGCATTATTTTTTTAAAAATTAAAAAAGACAACCTGTATTTTTATCAATCCCTAAAAATTTCTAGACAAATCTTTTTTCTTTTTGCTTTTACATCACAGAGGTAAATCTTCTTAATAAGATAAAATAGGTAACAACATAAAATGACTTTTCTCAGCATTACAGTTTTGGGTAATGATTTAATTTGCCAATGTGTTCATTTTTCCTCATAAAGTAATTTTGTTGTGTGACCGGAGTCCCTTTTCAAAGTCCTGGGAAAATGCTTACTCATGAAAATTAAAGACAGATTTTCTTTTGGAAAAAGTATCTCCAAATTTACCAGCACAAATTGGCAGAGCCAGGAGTATTTCTATAAAGTTTCAGAAAACAAAACCCAATTAAAATTACTAAAATTAGACAAATAAAAATCCCTTAGTCAAGAGTTTAAAAAAAAAAACACTGAGTTTTGAAGATTTTAATCAGAGAGAGTGTTTGATTACACAAAAAAATAGATTTGAAGAGAATTTTTCACAATGGCTATTACATAGATATGTATTCATGAATTTCCTTTTTGTTTACTCAAGACTTTCTATTTTGTCCTACTGTTTCCATCTGTTTGATCAAGAACTGAGGAAAAGTAGCAACTTGGATTTACCACTGTTTCTATTGGATTCTGAAAATAAATCATAAGGTATTCTATAACATGGGTGGTTTGTCATGGTGAGTTTGATTAATCTAGTAAAAGATGTTGGGAGCATTCTTTATTATTTGGTCTCTGACATCAATTAGGATTTATTTTCCAACTTTTCTTGTTTCTCAAATTATTTTCTAAATACGCAGTTTATAAAAGCAGAGGGGATAAGTTAATTCCCATATCCCTCCTGACAACTTGGGCTGACTTTGCAAAATTAAAGTAGGGAAGTAGGTTTAAGAGTGTGTGTGTGTGTGTGTGTGTGTGTGTGTGTGTGTGTGTGTGTTAAGGTAGGTGCCCAGCTTCTCTCACTGCTCCCATTCTAAATGAAAGGAAATGCCCCCTTACAGTGCAAAGATCCTATCTGGTTACCAGCCAAATATATTCTGCACTCTCAGACAAGGGGAATATTTGAGGTCTAGAGGTAGACAATCTCTGGGGAGAGTGAAGTGGTTTTGTTAATATAAAGAAAAATAAATTTGCTTGAATATTTGCATGTTTCCACTTACGCAGTGTATTGACTTTCCTTCCAGCTCTGCACAGAACTTGGGCAATGGGAGTGTGAAGTTCCTGAGAGTTGAGTTTTCTGGAGATTAAAATGGGATTTCTCCTGACTTACTACTTCTTGTCAATGCTTATATTCAAACATAGTCTGATTATCTGTTGTGACAGTGGTTGGATAAATGACTGCTTTAACTGGGCAGTAGACCTATGTCATTCTACAAGACATTTCCACTATTAATGTGGGTTATGATTCTGTCAATTTGAAAAAGGGATAGATCAGTTTGGTTCAGTAGCTGGGAAAAACATCAAAGGAGGAACAGGTTCTGAAGCACGAAAGTTGGATAGAATTTTAATGTGTGATGACATATGTGAAGGGTAGGTCAGTCAGAGAGCAAACCTGAACAAAGGTATAATGGTGATGGTCATCCCGATATATGAAATTGCTCTAGGTCAAAGAACTGCTTTGCAGCAGTACTGAGATTAGACACCAAATTTCCCCACTTCTGAGTGATCATTCTATTTTGTCAGCAGAATGATAGAAAGTTATTGTCATTCACACAATTTTAGGCAAGTTATCGATCCCTTAAAAATAACAATATATATTTATATTTATAAAATATAATATACTAGATATTATATATAGAGAGAATATATAGAAAATATAAAATGGGAGCAAGAGGGTTTTTTAAGGAATAGATAATAGTATAAATAAAATATAATGGGGAAATGTGATTTTTATGTTGGCATTTTAAAAATTAAACAAATAACCAGAGTATGTATCTCCAAACTCTGTTATCTATCCAACTGATACGGACAGACACATGTTTACTAGTTCAATTTAGGGATACAAATGCTTTGTGAAACTGTCACTATACTTAAAATCCTATCACCACAAAAATATCTATAAGGTACATAAGGTATACAATTCAAAGTAACAATTTGTCTAAGGGTTAAATGTAAACACCTTAACCAAATTACGATTTCAGGTGGTAACAAATTAATTAATAGTTACCTTTCACCTGGCAAAATCAGAAACAAAGATTTAGACACTTACACACACACACACACACTCTCTCTCTCTCTTACTGAAAAGCTAAGCTTTCACCTCCAGGGCAAGTGTGGTGTTAACGTACTTTTACATCCTTCTAACTGCGATCTAGCTGGGGCCCACTTGCCTTAAGTAAACACCTCTTTTCGGCCAAAATTGAGCATAACGTTCATTCAATTTCATGGTGTTTCAACGTGTACCTTTTAGAAACGATGAAGTAAGGGAAACTAACCCCAAATCAACTACTGAAGCCCATTAAAGTGGGCTATTTTCATACTTTGGCTTTATACGGATAACATGCTCCAGAGAGCTGCATGAACTTCTGGGCTGAATGAGATACAGGGCTGTGGCTGATGTTTTCTTGTACAAACCATTCAGAACTCACATGGTAGCTGAAGTGTTGTTGATGAGTCTGTCATAGATCAGCACTTCTTGGTTATTTGAGCAGACAAAGAGGTTCAGAAGTATTGAATCTGGAAACTTCAAGGAGTTCAAGGCCAACATAAGTGTGCCATTTAGAAAAATGCATCTATGTAGGTTCGGGTTATTGATATTTAATTGGTGCTCTTGAGATTTCACTCCTCCACCACATGATCCACCTTTCTGATATAAAAGCAGGAGACTTTATAAAATAAATATTGATGGTTTATTCAGTGTAGGATTTCAGCTTGTGAGGGCTAACAGAGAGCCAAACAACCCAGAAGAAGTGGATTTTGGCACCAGAAGAATAGGGGGAAAAAAGTTCTGTGGAGTGACTGACAGGTCAGATTCTGAGGGAAAAAAAATCACTCCAAGTCCAACACAGATAATAATGTACTTCTGAATATTCAAGCACATCCTGTTATTTTAAAACTTAAAAAATACAGCTCAAACCAAGATAATCAGACAGGCTTTTTAACACTAAAGTTACAGTTCCACACTTTCAAAAGTTATATTTCATACTTGAAAAAATTCAAAGCTCTGTGTTGTATAGTCCAAGGTCAGAAACTTTTGACAAGAGCAAGTTCTGAGTGCCAGGATTATCCCTATTGTTCCTCAGTTTATGTATATTTCAGTAGAGAACAGTTAACATTTGAGAATTTCTACAACCTGATGAATAACATATTAAAGACAATGTGTTATTTGATGTTTACCAATATAAAAAGAGAAATTTTATGAAGCGTATCTTTTTTGGACAACTTGAGTTTAATGTTGTGTGTGTGTGTGTGTATATATACACACAAACACATATATGCGTGTGTATATATATGTATATATACATTATATATATATATATATATGAAAAAGTGGCATATTCACTTTATTCAAATGTAAAACAACTGCACTTTTGTCCATTCATTGGAACCTATTTTACATTGCTATCATTTGAAAAAAATCTAAATATTCAAAATGATTTTACTGTCAGGAATATGTGACAAAACTGATTTGTAAAAACAAGTTACAAATAGAAAATGTTTAAATTTACCACACAATTTCAATAACCACTCAAGATTCTATATTTATTTTTTGCTTAAATAACAAACACTTCTGTAGCACTTACTATGGTTAGACCCTTGAGAGATGATAGGAAATACATATATTGGTCCTTGCCCCCAGTTCCTGGCACAATTGTAATTGTGTAATTACCTAATTGATAAGAACTACAAGCATCTTTTGTTCTAATATTTGGTTTTTGATCCTGGTTCCTGACACTAAACTCCTAAATCCTTTGGAATATCCTCCATGATAGCAGTGTCTCTTATTCTAATGAGGCTACTCTTAGATGGGCTCCTAGATGGGAGCTGGCCATCGGAGAGACCAAGCCATATTTAGAAGCTTGGATTTTCAGCCCCACACCCCATTCTCCAGAGAGGCGAGAGGAGCTGGAAGTGGGGTTAATGATCTATCATACCTACATGATGAAGCCTCCATCCCAAAAGCACAGTCTTGGAGAGCTTCCATGTTGCTGAACACATGGAGATTGGGGGAGAGTGGAATGCCTAGAGAGCATGGAAGCTCCACGTCCTTTCCTTTTCCTTTGTCCTATGCATCTCTTCCATCTGCCTATTCCTGAATTACATCCTTTCATAATAAAACAGCAACCTAGTAAATAAAATGTTTCTTTGAGTTCTGTGAGCCATTCCAGCAAATTATTGAACCCAAGAAGGGAGTCATGGGAACCCCACTTTATAGCCAGTGGGTCAGAAGTACAGGTGACAACCTGAACTTGTGACTCACATTTCAACAGGGGAAGGACAGTCTTGTGGGACTAAGGCCCTTAGTGTTGGGAATTGAATTGAATTCTAGGATGCCCTGCTGGTGTCACATGGGAACTGCTTGCGTTTTTCCCAGCGCACACATTTGGTGACCAGAAATGTCAAAAGTAATGTGTTACATATGTGAGTAGTAAAGAAAAAACATACAGGAGAAGCGAGTTTTTCCTAGTGAACACTGTTCCATACATTTTATTAATACTAATTCATTATTCACCATTAGACCCCTCTGATGTATTATCTCTGCTTCACAGATGAGGAAATTAGGCTGCGGTTAAGTCATTTATCCAAGGTGACATAGGTAGTAAAGGGCAGGGTCCAAGTTCTTAAACCACACTCCACATGACCTACTCTTCACACGGATCCACACAAGAGAAGACTACGTGGGATTAGAAGCTGAGCAAAGAGAAAATCCCATCAAATTTGAATCACCAATAATATTTAACAACTGTTATCACTCTTTAATCTGTCAGATATGGAGACAATCATTGAACATACTGACATCCGGTTTAAATTTGCATTTCTGATGGAATTTTCATTGCAATGATTAGAGAGAGGTATGATTTACAACTATCTCAGTTATTCTTCAGGAAAGAGGGGCATCTTTGTCAAATATTTAGTTCTAACAGAGTTTTTCCATCTTATTGAAAATGAAGACACTTCTCTCCTGTGACACGGTAATGCTGTTACAGATTTTGGAGAGGCAAATTAAAGTTGTTCCATTGTTAAATCAGAAAAAAAAATCCTCAAAGTATTATACTTATTCGACAGATACTTAGCAAATGGAGTCTATTTCCCAAAATACATATAGTTATTTATTGTCTCAGTTGCAGTATTTGTACTAATATCTCACTTCAGCAGAACATTATCATGAGAACATATATTTGCATTTTACTTGTCATTGAACTCCTCATCACTGCAAGTTAAGCATCTGCTCAGAGTGGATACATCCAAACCCTGCCTGGCATTTCACTAAGGGCAGTGCACATGTCTGTGATAGAGTAAAGAACTTACAAATATAGGTAGGCCTGAAATGAAAGGCAAGAATCAGTGTATTGCTACAAATTTAATTGATGTTACTTTTTGTTTTTAATCAAGACATCCAAATATATTTTTAAAATAAAATAAAATTATTTAAGGACTATATAAATTGAGTCAACATGATTGTTCAAGTAAAAATTTTTATGGTATTTTATTTGGTCTTTGGATATTTTTATGAAATATAATTTAGAATGGGTATTTTACTATAGTTTCTTTACCAATTTAAAATAACTTAAAAAGTATAAAAATAATAACATTTGTTCCCATAATTTATGAGAGATCCTGAAGGACCTTCTTAGAAGTGGACCCAGGAAAACACTGTCTAAAAGAAATCACTAAATCATCCCTTCCAATTCTAAAGGTTATTTACCAAGAAAGATCCAGTGGACATCCTAAATGCAGATTACATTACAAGGCAAATATTTAGACATGACCCTTGAAAATCATTATGACTACTCCAACATGCCTAACATTTTTCCAAAATAAAAAATTACTTTCTTGAACTTGTCTATAAGGAATATTGAGTCACAGATACGACACATTTTTATAATGTCATATTAGAAATTCTATAAACTAAAGACTGTGTTAAAAAAGTTTTAAGTGATGGTATAAATGTTGGACATGGTAAAGATAGAAACACTACTCTGCTTTAAAACCTCACTGATCTTAGGGAGATGAGGACATCTGGTCCCCGCAGTTAGAATATTTTTCTGTTATACTGGCTCTATGCCTTGGACACAGTTATAGCCCTTTATAAATTAAAGAAAAAATACAGAGAATATCTGTTTTAGATTAAAGAAAAAATACAGAGAATAACTGTTTTACTTAACTGGTATATAAATCTAGAAAATTTGAAGCTTGATCAAAGTACTATGATATCTATCAGAGGCAGTAGGTCTCAGTGTTTACAGATAGAGGCTGACGGGAATAAAATGCCAGGAGCTTCTAAGGACAAAACATAGGTTATCAGATCTCTCAGAACAAAAGACAAAATAGAATCTCTAGTAAAATTATATTAAATTCTCTACATTTGTTGTTATGTTACTGGATATTAGATTTATTAAATTATGTTGTCTCTTTCTTTTATATTTATACTTCATTATAATTTCTTTGAACAGACATAGTTTGGAAGTTTGCTTCACTTCATATTATTACAACTGCTATGTATGGAATCTAGAATCTTGTTAGACTCCAACAAGTCTTTCTTGAAGCAAGCCCTATATTTTTGAGACCCTGAAACAAATTCAACATAACATATTTACTTTTACTATAAAATATTAATTCGACTAAAAGCACTTACATTACTTTAAAAATATTACTTATTGGGGTGCCTGGGTGGCTTAGTCAGTTAAGCATCCAACTTGATTTCGGTTCAGGTCATGATCTCAGGGTTGTGAGATCAAGCCCCGGCAGGCTCCACGCTGGGCGTGGACCCTAAAAAATAAAAACAAAAAAATAAATACATAAAAATAAAAGTATCACTTATTACTAGAGAAATAAATGTTTATAATTGAGACTCTAATGTTTAATTTCTCCAAAAAGCCTAAAATATTTATGTATTGTGAATAAAATAAGAATTTGTTAGTTGATTTTCTTCTGTTTGGACTGTCAGAAAAAGGTTTTGAAATGAGAAAAGAAAATAGCCTGAATTTGTTCTTGCCACAGCAAATTTTTCTTCTAAAATAGGAAAGAATCTCTACAGTTTAACTTTAAAATATACTCAAGAGAATACAAAAATGGATTTATCTGAAAGAGAACCACATATCCATGGAAAGTACTAGGTATCACTTATCCTCTTTTCAGAGTTAGCTTTAAAAATTCCATGAACTAACTGATCTCTCTCATGACTCATTTAAAATTAATAATATTTTACTAAATATAAAATCCAAATTATTCTTTTGGTCTCTGGAATGACTAGTTAGTATTTGTGGCACATACGTGTATATATCATTTAATTTCTAATCCATGTATTCATTATTTATTCATTCAAAACATGTTTACTCAGCTTTCATCATGCCTGAAACTGTACAGGGCATTGATTAGCACTTTAGTGTAATAGATTTTTTGATTTTTTTTAAGGTTCAAATTAATCAAAACAAACATTCTTAAAAGTACAAATGTGATTTATTATGATACTAACAAGATTCACTATTGAGTGTCTGGTTTTCCCCATATTGGTATTATCTATAGGCATCTCCATTCTCGTAGAATGCTCCTATTATGAATTTCTTTAAATGTATCTATCTGCCTATTAGTTCACTAACTATAACATGTTTTGGAGCTATTCTTATAGAGTCTTTGATTGAGTTAATATTCAATAACTTAAGACATAGTTGTCTTTCTTTATTATACTCCAAAGCACCAGGCATATACCATGAAAAAAATCATCGTAAGCATTTATTGCTACATTTTCCATTCTGAACCCTTCTTTTTGTCCATTCAGCTCTCCCCAGAGACTGACACTTTCATGATCCCTTTGCCTGCTGTTATACTCAGATGTCTTCTCTTGACTGATACCCTGACCAACTTCCTCCTTTCCATCCCCTGGCTCTCATAAAAATTTACCAGTTCTGAAATCAATAATATACTCCTCTCTAATTCCTAAGGCAAGAACTTTTTAATCTAATAAATCCAATGAACTATTTCTATGACATGAGTTCATTATGTACAAAGAGCACAGCGCTATGCCACAAACTCTAAAATTTGACCATATCTGCTTTTTAACAGTGATTTCTTGAGATGATTTTTTACCTTGAACTGAAAAATATCCCTTTTAAACTTTTACCATGAAACTTTTCAAACATTCACAAAATTAGAAAAATAACACAATGAACTCCCATGTAGCCATTAATATTTTGTTAATTGTATTTAATCTATCATCCCATCTTATTTTTCTGGGGCATTTTAAGGCGTATCCCAAACAACTCATAATTTCGCCTATTATAAATACTTCAGAATATGGTTCTAAATAATAAATACATATGATATACCAATGCCAACATCACCTCCAAAAATTTACAGTAATTTCTTAATAACCATTTCCAGTTCTCAAAAATGTTACTTTACAGTTGGCATGATCATATCAGTACCCAAATAAGCTCTGCATATGCCAAAGTCAATATTTTAATAGTGAATAGTACTGCTTAGACAGAAAAGTTATGTCTGTACCACAGTGCAAGATAGGCACAATGGAAACTGTTTCATGTAGTAATTGTCTTAGCTCTATAGTCAGTTTCATGAATTGTAGACACATGACCCTTAGGAACCCAATATATAATGCAACAGGCTCAGATCAGGGACTGTGTTATAAGCTGTATGATATTGGATAGTCTCTCTGAGCCTGTTTTTTCAACTGTAAAATGGGAGTTGTGAACATTTAATGGGCGTATATATTTACTTTTTTTAACTTTTTAAAGATTTTACTTATTTATTTGAGAGAATCAGAGAGAGCATGAGCAGGGGGAGGGGCAAAGGGAGAGGGACAAGCAGACTCTGCTGAGCAGTAGCCTGACACGGGGTTCAATCCTAGGACCCCAGGATCATGACCTGAGCTGAAGTCAGACGCTTAAATGACTAACTCACCCAGGCACCTCTATATTTAAAAACAGTTTACACAGTCCTCAGAAATAGTCTTAATAAATGCATTTATTTTATTATTTAATGTAGGAGATTTTTCTTGCTTTGTGTGTATATGTGTGTGTATGTTTACATTTTGCCTTAGAATATGAAAATCTTGGGGCACCTGGGTGGCACAGCAGTTAAGCGTCTGCCTTCGGCTCAGGGCGTGATCCTGGCGTTATGGGATCGAGCCCCACATCAGGCTCTTCCCCTATGAGCGTGCTTCTTCCTCTCCCACTCCCCCTGCTTGTGTTCCCTCTCTCGCTGGCTGTCTATCTCTGTTGAATAAATAAATAAAATCTTTAAAAAAAAAGAATATGAAAATCTTAAGATATTAGAGGCTATCAAAGAAAAATAATCACAACAGACTTAATTCTTCTTGAACCTTATTTAAAGAAAGGAGACCTTTCCAGATATGTGTATTAGCTAAGGCTTCAGAGATATAGACAAATTAAAACTAATTGATGCCAGCCTTTCAAAATGATTGAGAAACTTTATTGGTGAATTTCATAGTAGCTGCAGAGTGCATGTGTGTCCTGAGAACCTAACATGCATATTCCACTTACATGGAATATCACAGAAACAATGCTCTGGTGTGTCACATGTTTCTATGAAATCCAATTTATTAAAGGTTTGAACAATGGCCCCAATTTGTTTGAAAACAATGAAAAGTGTAATTGTGTTCATTTAATCAAGGATACTAAAGTGCCACCCAATGCTCAAGTTTCACTAACTGTAGACACATGGCCCTTAGGAATCCAGTATATAATGAAACAGGCATATACTACTCACACAAAGTATACAAAGTAATAAAAAATATGAGAATTTCTCATTTTATATGATTTTCTTATAGAGCATAATATGATGTTTATTTTGATGCCACAATTGAAGTTTTTAAAATATAGATTGTTATATCAGCAGTATATTTCTATCAGTTTTTCCTGAGATTGCGTGTATCGTCATAAAGCAGCATCAACATCTGGTGAAATCTGAGTAAACTGCAGGTAAAATCCTAATAACAGGTTAAGGGAATTTATATAGTGAATAATAATAATACAATTATATTTTAGGAGAATTGCTATATGTTAATGTGCTTTGTTCTTTACCTTTATTATTTCCAATACTCAGGAATTCTATAAGTGAGGTATTATAACCATTTTATAGATGTAATTAAATCTCAAAGAGTAATGTTCGCGACATTGCCCTGCTGGTAAGTATAGAAGACTGTATAAGTGTGACTGATCTTCATGAGATGACACTGTGCTAGATTACATGCCACCGAATTCCATAGTACTTCAGTGATGCCAATTATCAACCACAGCACAAAAATGACCACTGATTAAAGATAACAAATATGTCATTGGTCTACTTATGACCTTATAACTGAAATCACCTCAAATATCTATGCCACAACTGTAGTTATAATAGAAACTAATAGAAAAATCAGATAATCAGATTATCTAGAAATAAGTTTTGTTCATGAAAGAACATTTGTTATTTTTTTTAATGTCATTAAATGATAGAAAAAGTGTTGATATCTCTTTCACTCTTCACCAGAGTTTATCAACTATTAACTTTGGCATTACCAACATTTTGGGCCAAATATTCTTTTATATCCGGGGTTGTACTTCAAATTATAAAGAGAATATGGTCCTTAACTACCTATGCCCAGTATCAGAATGATGAAGTTTGTGTGGTGATTCTTGAGGAAGGCCCTCCGCTAATAGTTCCCACTTCTTAATTATATAGATAGATAGATAGATAGATAGATAGATAGATAGATAGATAGATAGATATTCCAATATATATTCTTAATTATATATATATATATTCCAAATATATATCTATATCTATATATAGATATATAATGTTGAAAATAATTAGACTTGTATAGGTAGTAGAGCAGAACACTTGTGAATAAGACCAGGTCTCTCTTCTGTTGTGCTTAATGTCTAATAAAGTGAAATATTACTTTTAGTCAAAGTTTAGGAATTACAGCAGAAATTAATTTCAATATTATATCTCTGGTAGATATAGGCTCTGGTAGGACCTTTTCTGCACGGCCTATTCCTAAGACTTTTCTATTTGTAAAGGCTAATCATATGATAAAAGCAGTACAGATTCCCCATAATTTTATGGTTTATCTTCATTAATGTTGTTTATAGAAAATTGATATCTAATTTTAGGTGGGACATTCTAATGAACAGACAAAAAATAAACAAGTAGTTCCATACCACCTCAATATAAGGCAATTCTCTCTTCTCTTCTCTGTCTCTCTGTCTCTCTATGTGTGTGTGTGTGTGTATGTATATAGTTAGGTGGTAGAAAGAAGTTAGAAGTAGAACAAAAGGATTGAAAAATGAGCAAAGATAATCTAGAAGATTAAAAAGTGGAAGGAATATGGCACAGTGAGGGGAATAAAGACATTTCAAAGATAATTTTAGTTTAATTTTTAACTAGTTGTATGACTATGGGTAAAGCTTCAGAAATATTTTTTGGAAAAAATAAAAAGATGAATAACTGAACTGTCAGAGTCTCATTTTCCTTCTATAGAAAGTAAAGGATTATATATACTCTTCATATCACTCAAGAAACTTATAAATATTAATTTAACTAATGAGGTCAGAAGTACACTATTTGTAAAGATCAAATAAGATGTGTATTATAGAAATCCCCTCAATTTGCCATTACAATTTCCCCAAATTTATAAAATGACAACAATTGTTAATAGCACTGTAAGACTACATTAAGTCATAGCCTGGGCAAAATTTCAACTAAATGCCTAATCACTCCTTTTCATTTTCCAAATTATTTTAACAACACTTACTAAACATGGGGGTCAATTTTTCTATTTGAAGTTTCCTCTACCAGTATAATTTTTTTGGTCTTTGCATTTGACCTTGTCTTGGTAATAACAACAATAATTCCAGAATTCAGTAAGTACTTTTTAGTGGTTAGAAATTACCATCATCTTTTGATATTCTTTTAGTAAGCTCATAGCTCTTTTACATTTATATCTGTGATTTTTCTTCATCTTTGTGAATAACAAAGCAAATAAACAGTAAATGAAATACATTGTATGGAGAATTAATTTAGTGGGCATGTATAATTTTGCCTACAAACAGCTGGCTCAAACTATTGGAGATAGAGTACCAGATGTGATATGTTAGAGTCCTAGAAAGCTATGTATAAGTTCAAATTCTTTAAGTTTAATGCAATTTCTCCAAGTAATAAAAGAATCTTTCAAGATGAAGCAACAGAATTAACAAAAAAGCTTATATAAATGAAGTTGATTTACATATATATACAGGTAGCAAGCTATATGATATTTATTCTTAGCTGAATTTTTGAGAAAAAAAATTGTATCACATCGAAATATGTATTTTACGTACAAAACACTAAAGCAATGGGCTAGATATGGATAAATTGTATAAAAGTTTTTAAATGCACAAGGGTGAACCAAATATCAAAAGGAAAACCGGAGTATTCTTTTTTTTAATAATAATATTTTTTTATTATGTTAGTCACCATACAGTACATCCCTAGTTTTTGATCCCCCCCTCCCCTCTGAAGCCTTCAGTTTGTTTCCCAGAGTGGAGTATTCTTTTAGAAAATGAAGTTACTTCTGTCAAGTAAAAATTCACCTTATTTCAACTGCTTTGTATGTTCATGTTCTGGCATATTGGGTTTTCTTCAAGAGAAGCACTAATTTACTTTGTAGTGTGGAGAAACTTTCTATTAGTATTTACAAGCTCAATGCTGCCTTGTCTTATGAAACATGTTATTAACTGTTAATCCACACAACACCCCTTGTTAAATAGCTCATTATTATTATCTTCACTTTCCAGCTGAAGAAACACACCAAGAGAGGTCACAGAGTGAGTCAAGGCCAGGATTAGCAATGAAAAGCACCCAGTTGTTGGTGCTTTCCTTGGTCTACCCGGCCACACTAAATAGGTGAGATGGCCTGCCTGGACAGCCACAAAGAATGGGAGCTGACCCAGAGCTTGTGTAACCAAACTCCTAATAAAGACAGCCTGTGTAGTCCTTGCCTTTGGACTTCATATAAGTTACCCTAAATTTGAATTGGTGGGGCCCTCACTAATATTCTTGACCTAGATCCTGAACGTTGCCCTTACTATTCCTCACCTCATGTCACCATCACTACTGAAACCCTATGAGTTTACCTGTGGTCTGCTCTACTCTGAACCTATTTCTAAGGAGAGAAAGGTAAATAGTGCTGAGGGCATTTTACAACCTAGGTGATATTTCTGGAGGGAGTGGAATCAGTATTAATTCTCTTAAAAAATGAAACCAAATTTATAATCTTTGTGGGTTTTTTTAATCTAAATGTCTGAGAAAAAATAAATACACATGTAATAAAAACTAAATGAAATTCTAGACAGTATCTGGGGTAGAAGCAAGAGATATAGTATATCTTATGAAATACTGATAATGAAATATAGACAATGAAGACATTGTTTTCTAAATAAGTAACTTACTATTGTTAAGAAGTCTTTCACAGTAGCAAGCACTTTAACCTTAAAAAGAAGTATGATCAATAGAAGTAGAAAAGAACTCTTAAAACCATCTAATAGCAAACAAAAATACTGGGGCTTTATTGGAACTATGTAGTTTTTACAGTTTTTGAAATGTGGAGGACATGGGTTACCAATGTTTATCAAAAACATATTCTTATTTTAATTAGTCTAATATCTCATTGGAAAATTAAGACGACTGATCAAAGAGGCATATAAAAGGTCTACCTATTGGTAAAATATCCTACTAATATTATATAATGTTTAATATATTTGATGTAACTGGTAAAATTTGTAAAATGTTTTGCTTTGTATAATGAAATACAGTCCAAAGCTATTTTTTCTTTAATTTAAATGAAATGAAAAAAACATTCCCCAGGATGGGGAGAAATAAAAAAATATGTTAAAGCTGACAGGAAAAAACAAAATAGAACTTCAGATTCTTCCATGATCTACTAAAGCAACTGAATATATTATTAGTTTTCATACTAAAAAATCGCATTTCAAAATCTGGCCCAGATGACTTCACTATTGAATTCTTTACACATTTAGGAAGAAATAATTCTATACAACACTTTCACAGAAGAGAAAAACAAGGAACAGTCTCAGCTCACCTTATGGGATCAGCACAGCCTTTACTCTAAAATTTTAAAGGGGCATAATGAGAAAGGAAAATTACAGACAAATTTCTTTGAAAAACACAGCTGAAAATTTCTAAATGAAATGTAAGCAAATCAAACCATAAAACAGATGATATAACATTAAGTAAGGTTTATTTTAGATCTGAAGAGAAGTTTAATGTTCAGAAAGCAATCTAATTCACACACTGACAGAATAAAGGGGGGAAATGGCATAATTAAATCAAATCAATAGATACAGGAAAAACTTTCAGCAAACTAAAAATAGAGGAGAATCTTCCTAATCTGGTAAAGGATATCTACAAATGTCTACAGCATACATTATGTTTAATTAAGACATATCAAAAATTTCCCATCAAGACTGGGAACAAGAAAGTCTGATATCATCACTTTTATTCAACTTTGCACTGGATGCCCTAGCCTGTGCAATAATATTATCAAAATAAATAAAAATTATAAAGTTTGGAAAAGAATAAATAAATGGACACTGTTTGCAAATTGTATTATTGTGTACACAAAATATCCAAAAGCATCCATAAAGTGTTAGAATCAATAAGTAAATTTAACATGATTGTTGGATAAAAAACAATTAGAAAATAAAAATTTTAAAAGAAGGGATTAATTTTAGCAACAAGCACATAAAATTCCTATATATTTATCAACAAAAATTGTGCAAAATTTTTGCATATAAAATTATAAAATATACTTAGAAAAATTAAAGGAGAGGTAAATAAATGAAAAAATTTATTAAAGATTGTAAATATATTAATTCTTTCCCAAATGCCACAGATTAAACAGATTCAATTCAATCCCAATTAAAGTCAAACTTTATTTTTATAGACATTAATAAGGTTTTTTTAAAATTCAAATCAAAATGCAAAAAGTCCAAGATGAGGCAAGGTGATCCTAAATGAAAACAAAGTCAGAGTATTTACATTACCATACACCAAGACTTACCAAGAAATCATAATAAGTAAGATTTTATGATATTGACATAAGAATAGAAAATCTGGCCAATGGCATATAATAAAGCATCCAGAAACAGAATCATATAAACAGCCACAGACTTATGATAAAAGTGACATTGCACTAGTGGGGGAAAAATTAGGTTAATAAACCTTAATCTTTATGTCCTGAATATACCAAAATTGATTTCAGATGAAGTGTAGATCTAAATGTGAAGTAAAAAACAATAAAGGTTGTAGGAGATAATATAAAACACACATACACACATATATACACACAGAGAAACATACATACATATTATATATAATGTTTAGGAAAAATAAACAGACTACATAAAAAAACTTCTACAACTCAAGAAACATAGATAGATGATCCCATAGAAGAAAATAGGCAAAACATTTGGACAGGTATTTCACAAACAGATTATCCAAATGGCTAATAAACACATGTAAAGTGATCAACACCATTAGCCACTAGTACATACAAATTAAAACCACAGTGTGACAAATATGTCTAAGATCTACAAGAGGAAAACTATAAGCTTCTGATGAACGAAATCACATAAGAACTAAATAAATGGAAAGGTATTCCATGTCCATGAACAGGAAGACTCAGTATTGTCAACGTTATCAGTTCTTCCCAACTTGATCTACAGATTCAGTACAATCCCAATCAAAATCTCAGCAACGTATTTTGTGAATATTGACAAACTGATTCTAAAGTTTAGATGGAGAAGCAAAAGAACCAGAATAGTTAGCATAATATTGAAGAAAAAGGCCAGGTGATTCACATTACCTGAATTTGAGACTACTGTAAAACTACAGTAATCAAGACAATGTGATATTAGTGAAAGAACAGAGAAGTAGGATCAATGGAACCAAATAGCAAAACCAGAAATAGACCCACACAAACACAGTCAATTGATTTTTGGCAAAGGAGCAAAGGCAATAAAATAGATCAAAGACAGTTTTTTAATAAATGTTACGGAACAACTGGACATACACGTTGATGAATAATGAATCTAGATTCATCAAAAAATGAATCTAGATAATCTAGACACTTTATGCCCTTCCCAAAAATTAATTCAAACTGGATCATAAAATTCAAAACTATAAAACTCCTAGAGGATAACATAGGAGAAAAGGTCCTCCTAGAGGACCTTAGATATGATGATGACTTTTTAGATACAACACGAAAGACACAATCCATGAAAGAAATAATTGATAAGCTGGACTTCATTAAAATTAAAACTTCTGTGAAAGGCCATGTCAAGAGAATAAGAATACAAGCCCACAGACTGGGAGAAAATATTTGCAAAGACATCTGATAAAGGCCTGTTATCCAAACTATACAAAGAAATTTTTATTTTTTAAGATTTATTTATTTATTTATGAGAGAGAGCCCACACATTAATGGGGGAGGGCCAGAGGGAAAAAGAATCCCCAAGCAGACTCCCTACTGAGCACAGAGCCAGACAACACAGGGCTTGATCCCAGGACCCCAAGATGTTGACCTGAGCTGAAATCAAGAGTCGACACTTAACCAACCAACTGAGCCCTCAGGCACCCCCAAAATATACAAAGAACTCTTAAAACCCAACAATAAGAAAATGAACCACTGATTTTAAAATGGGCCAAAGATCTAAACAGACACTTCTCCAAAGAAAGATATGCAGGGAGTAAGTAAGCATATGAAAAGATGTTCTACATCATATGTCACCAAAAAAGTACAAATTAAAGTAACAGTGAGATGTCACTACATAGCTAGTAGAATGGACAAAATTTGGAACTGATAGCACCAAATGTTGGCAAGAATGTGGAGCAATGGGGAATTTTTATTCATTGCTAGTGAAAATGCAAAATGGTACAGACACTTTAGAACACAGTTTGGTGACTTCATACAAAACTAACATATTCTTACCATATGATCCAGCAGTCACTCTCCTTAGTAATTACCCAAAGGAGCTGAGAACACGTCCACACAAAAAACCTGCACACAGATGTTCACAGCAGCTTTATCCAGAATTGCCAAAATTTGAAAGCAACCAATATGTCCCTCAGTAGGTGTATTAATTAATAAACTGGAATACAATAGAAAAATCATAGAATTCTAGATTCCAAACAACAGAGTATTATTCAGTTCTAACAAGAAATGAGCTATCAAGCCATGAACAGTCATGGTGGAAAACTTAAATGAATATTGTTAAATGAAAGAAGCCAGTGTGAAAAGCTACATACTCTATGATTCCAACTACGTAAAATTCTGGAAAGAAAAAATTGTGGAAACAGTAAAAAGATAATTGGATTATTGTGGGCAGGGGATGGGATAAATAGAGCACACAGGATTTTTAGGGCAGTAAAAATATCCTGTATCATATTATAATGATGGATACATGTCATTACACATTTGTCCAAAACCACAGAATGCACAACGAGAAGAGTGAACCTTAATGTAAACTATGGCTTTGGGTGATTATGATGTGTCAATGCAGGTCTTCGATACTAATAAAGGTACCACTGGTGGGGAATATTGATAATGGGAGAGGCCATGCATGGGTGGGGGGAGGGGACATATGGGAAATCTCTGTACCTTCCTCCAGGTTTATTGTAATCCTAAAACTGCTCTAAACAAATTAGAGTCTTAAAAAAAAATTACATAAACCACACACACACAATGACACCACTATACAATCTGCCAGAAACGCTGGGGGGCAAGTACTGTCAGTGAGAATATGAATAAGGACAATGTTTTTGGAAAGTTATCTAGTTGTATATTTCCTAAAGCAAAACACACTGATATCTTATGACACAACAAATACACTACTGAATATTGCAAATTTGAATATATATGTTCACTGAAAAACATGTCAAAAAATTAACAATATTATTTGACATAGTGAAATACTGGAAACAACCCAAATATCCATGAACAAAAGAACTTACATAATTTTAGAATATTGATATTCTAAATGTTATATTGCATGGCAATGAGCATGAGCAATCTATTTCTACAAGCATCAACATGGATAGTCTTGAAGACATAGCATTGAGTTAAACAAAACAGACATATACACAAAAATACTATATGATTACATTTTTATAAATGTCCCCAATAGGCAAAAACAATCTGTGTGATAGAAGTCATAACATCTATTCTCTTTGAGGATGTGGGAGGAGCCAAGCCAATATGAGTTGGCCAAGCAGAATAATATTGGTGATGTTCGGCCAGATCAAAGAATGGAATATACAGCTGGTGGCTAGGAGAGTATAAGGGAAGCTTCTAATAATATTGTATATCTTGATCAGGGTGTTAGTTACAAAGGTGTGATTAATAGATAAAAATAATTGAAATGTCCTCTTAAGATTATATATATATACATATATATATATATATCACGCATATGTATATATCACACATATATATTTGTTATGCATTACACATTCTTAGAAAATTAAATAAAAAGCAGAGATCACTTCAAAGACAAAGGGCATAAAATATTTTCTTTTTTTCATAATTGTATAACAATGACTAAATTCAAGTAACAAATCCAATCTAAGGAGATCAAGGTAAGGTTAAGAGGAAAAACCGCTGCTTAATACGGCAACCAAAATTCAACAATTTCTATTACTTGCCAATAAATATTTTCTCATTAAGCAGCCATTGTTCATAGATGTCAATTTTTTTTCAGATGAGATAAATATTTCCTTCCGTAGGTATATATTGCCTTTCTTAAATCCAGGCACTACTGTACAAATAAATCCTCAAGTCATAAAGGAGATCAGTTCAGCCAACATACCACCACTATTAAAAAATAAATCCAAAGTACACATTTCTCTTGCCATGAACCAAATTCAAAACGTTCAGATTATCTGTAGTGAAGCCTGAGTGTGTTTTATTCCCTTCTTGATTCAGAACACCAGAGAGAGCCTTCATGCCAGCTGGTTGCAGCAGAAGACAAACACAGAAATGAAACAGCAAATTATAAAGCCACCAGTGCTGCCTCCCACTTAAACACCATGCCCTGTTATCAAATGTCATACTGTTCCTCATTCCAGCATCCTCCCCTTGGATTGGCAACCTAGCATTTTAGTTTTAAGCACTCTATCCCATAATAATAACAAAATAAACCAAGTTTTCTAAATCTATTCCTTAGATGCAGGCACAGATACTCTCTAGCTTTGCACACTATTACTCATGTCCTGAGCTAACTTCATTATGGTTACTCTGATTATTAATACTTTCCTGGCTAATCAGTGTCTTTGAGGCCCCTGCACATTCAGCCACAGCCATTCTATTTCAGTCCCTTCGCACCCCATTCCTTTAGCAAATTTAGGATGAAAGACAAACAGACCAGGCCCTAGGGGCATTATCACTACGCATGCTGCTCTGAGCACCCTGGGACTCAGGTCATACCCACACCCTATGATAGCTTCATTACCATGGGTTAAAGAGGTAATATGTATTCCTAAAGAGAAGCACATTCATTCATTCATATCATGACCTGGAATTAGGGTGTAAGAATTTCCCTTTTACTTCAGTTTAGTATTTCATATTGTTGAGGCATAATGTATATAGCAGGACCTGCTCTGATCCATATATTGTCTTTGTCTCTCAAAAGAATTCAGTGAATACAATCCCATATTCTAGCATCAACTGAAAGAATTACAAAATCTTAGCACTGAACAAGATTAATCAAATTACGAAAGAAATTTGTAGATGAAGACGTGACTAAGAAAGATCCATGACTTGCTCAAGATCACACCACTACTCACTTGGTACTAAGTAATCTGCTTATATTTTATTAGTGTGTGACAGAAGTAAACAGAGAAACAAATGGAGTAATTTTCTAGCCTCTGGAAAACTGGGTAGTAGAATATTCTCAAAAATGTGTTACTGATGGGGGTGCATAGTAACAATTTTTGATACAACTGACTTAGGTAGGCTACACTGCTTTGCTAGCATGATATTTAGTAGGATATATTTTATTTATATATGTATATATGTATGCATTATATATGTATATACATGTATTGTGTATTATATAAGCACGCACGATATATGTATACATATATGCTATATGTATACCATGCATGTACATATATTACCACTTTCTGAGAACTGAAGACTCAAAATTGTCAGAAATTTAAGAGCACATGTGATTGTAGACTAGAACTTCATAAGCCAAGATCCAAGCACTGTAGGGGATCTCAGAAGCTCAAAAGGTCTATGAACCAGCTAGTATTTGTATTTTGTATATGCATATATGTGTACATTTCTGCATGTCTGGAATATGTGTTTATAGCTTTTACTAGATTCTCAAAAGGGTCTATCACTAAGAACAGTTTAAGCATCAGTGTTCTATACTCAATTTTATATTATTTGCTCAGGTTCACTCAGCCAAAAGAGCTGCTTTCCTTTGTCAAAATATGAACCTCTTGGATAGAATAATCCATATTTTGTACTCTTTGGTGTTAACCTATTCACATCTAAAATCTGAGTCAGGTCAAGCCCTAATCAAGTTTAATTTTCTCAACATGAATAAACATGAATATTCCAAACTTAATGGGTCAGTTTTGCTCAGTCCAGTAGAGTTCTTTCAAAATAGTAGCACATATCTAAACTCACATACTGTCTTTCAGGATCCCAAATCAATTCATGCAATGACTGCCAAATGGTATATTTCAATAACTATATCACATTGACACTATATATAAATTCCTGTAAGGAACAGACTGATGGTTCCCAATTACCAAGGGAAATTGGTTGCTGGTATGGTAGAAGCAAGGAGGACTATTTGGAACCCAGGAGATTTTCTGAGGTTCTTTTTAGTACTTCCATGCCAACAGTAAAGATTAATGGAAAACTATAGGAACCAGAAAAGGCAGAGTGACTGAAGATTCAGACCTTTCAGGAAGGAAGGAAGATTTGGATCTGCATCACCAGTTCCAAGAAACTGTGATCCTACCTTACATTCTTTTAAGGTCCCATGAGAATCCGTAAGGGCTTTAAATGCTACCAAACTGGAATGGGTATTCCTTGCTTCCCTTGATGGTCACTGAGATGAAGTCAATGCTTGGCGAAGCATCCAAAGAGCCTGGCTACTGTCCTTTCTGGAGCATGTGATGGAAAGGTCAGAATTTGGAACTTGACAAATGAAAATGTATCAGTACCATATGAACACATGAGGGTTTTGTACAAGGAATATGTACTCATTTATGTGGGACTTCTTCTTTTCTTCTTCCTCTTCCTCTTCCTCCTCCTCCCCTTCTTCTTCTTCTTCTTCTTCTTCTTCTCCTTCTCCTTCTCCTTCTCCTTCTTCTTCTCCTTCTTCTTCTCCTTCTCCTCCTTCTCCTTCTTCTTCTCCTTCTCCTCCTTCTCCTCCTCCTCCTTCTCCTCCTTCTCCTTCTCCTCCTTCTCCTTCTCCTTCTTCTTCTTCTTTTTACTGTTGGTGATGACAATACTGTGAAGTAGTGGAAAATGGATGGACCAAGCTATGGAGAAGAGGAGGAACCAACCACTGCACATGATATTAGGAAAGGAAGTACATACAAGAATTGATCATCACTGGAAAGAAGCTGTTTTTGCCACATGTGGACAGCAAGTAGACATTTGGGATGAACAAAGAACCAATCCTACACGTTCAATGACCAGGAGATTCAACAGTATAGTGTTAAATTTAACCCAATTGAGACATTTCTCTTGGGAAGTCATGCTTCTGACAGGAATATAGTGCTTTATGATATGAGGCAAACTACTCCTCTGAAAAAGGTCATTTTAGAGATGAGAACAAATACAATTTGTTGGAACCCTATGGAAGCTTTCATTTTTACTGCAGCAAATGAATATCACACCTTACATATTTTTGATATGCATGCCCTGTACACTCTAGGAATGGTACACGTGGATCACGTATCTGCGGTGCTTGATGCAGATCATCCTCCCACTAGGAAAGAATTTGTGTCTTCTAGTTTTGATAAATTGATTTGAATCTTTCCTGTGGACAAAAATAGAAGCAGGGAAGTCTATCACACAAAAAGAATGCAGCATGTTATCTGAGTAAAATGGACTTCTAACAGCAAAAATATTATGTGTGGATCTGATGAAATGAATATTTGTCCATGGAAAGCTAATGCTTCTGAAAAATTGGGTGTGCTTACATCACGAGAAAAAGCAGCCAAAGATTATAACCAGAAATTGAAGGAGAAATTTCAACATCATCCTCATATAAAAATACATTGCTTGTCACCAATATCTATCACAATCTATCTACAGCCAGATCCAGGAACAGCACATCATGAAAGAAGCTCGTCAACGAAAGGAAGTGAATCATCTCAAACACAGAAAGCCTGGATCTGTGTAGATTGTGTCAGAAAAGAAGAAATACATAGTGGCAGTTGTGAAATAACGTTTGGTATTCCTAGGAAACCTGACATATAATTATTTGTTACATTTTTATTTGCAAACTCAGTAAATTTTATTTTTAATACTGGCTCTACAATAATAAATTCAGTTATGTGTGTAGAACTCTACCCTGAAAATTTATCCTGAAAGGTAGCCTGGTTGATAAGACTATCCAACATTTTATCCTTGATCTGCTTTCTTATTTCATTGAGGAATAGAGCATTTCCCAACTTACCTACTTTTACTGTTAGAAAATGCAGATACACTCTCGCGGATCTATTGTTGTAGATATATTATATATATGACTTTACATTTAAGACCAAACATCTCTTTGTTAACCTTAATATTACTTTGGGTAATTATTGCAATGACTCTTCCTATGATTACTTATAACATGTGGAAGAATTATGTCAGAACTTTCTCGATTCAATTAATTTTCTGTGCTTTATTTGTATTTGGCTTTGTAATTGATACTTTAAAGATGATCACTTATATAATTTTTATAAATAATAATTATAACTTATAGTCAAATCAAGATAATAAACATCCTTTTCTCATAAAAAAATTCCTGTAGGGAACAAATTGAGTTGACTGTTTCCAAACCTAAGCATTTTTCATTATTAAAGTTTGCTGATCTTCTAATAACAGCATCTAAGAGTGCTATTGTCTGCCATATCTATTTGTTTATTTTTTGTCTTACACTTTCTCTAAAAGGTAAGCCTGGTGAAGGCAAGGACTGGCTCATGCTTCATCTGTCCCAGCTTCCTTCTGGGGAGACTTCTGCACTGCAAAGGCCAGAAAGCTAAAAATACCCTTTTCCTGAACGGATTCCAGGTAAGTTTTCACAGGTGACTTATATTCTTGAATCATATACATGCATCTATTCGCATGTGGAATTATGTTAAACGTGGAAAGAAGCAGAGCTTGTAACAAGGCATCCATTTTGCTGATGCAAATCTATCAGGTCTGATGAGGCTTTGGAAACTAGGGCTCTAGAAGGTGCTCTTTGATCTTGGAATGACACGTAAACTGTTAAGATCTACACTCATCAACTAAACAAATCTTTCTGATTCTCCATCTCCTCTCTTTGAAAATGTTTTTAAAAAATAAAAATTGTATATATTTAAGGTGTACAACGTGATGATTTGACTACCATCTTTTTGATCGTGGCAGATATGGCAGTCAGTTATAGAGGCCCAGCCATTTGAATGGTTTGGAAAAACCCAATTCCTTATATAAAATCCATTTTTGCCAAAAATAAAGTGGTTTCTGTTTTTCGCAATCCATTTCTTTTTTTTTAATGATTTTTTATTATATTATGTTAGTCACCATACAGTACATCCCCAGTTTCCGATATAAAGTTCGATGACTCATTAGTTGCGTATAACACCCAGTGCACCATGCAATTTCACAATCCATTTCTGACTGATACATGAGCACTCAATTTTTGTTGACTGAATGAATGCATACAGTCCTAAGGAGGCATAAAATACATTAAAAAAGGAAACAACACTACAAAGAAAGTTCACCTGTGTTTCTGGGGAGGCAGACTCTAAGTAATTTGCACACAGTTAGTTCATGGGCCGGTGTTTTCGAGATCAACACCTGGACTGGGCAGTGAAGGAAGGTAAACTGTGATGCATATCCAACAAAGGCATTAGCAATCATATCAGGAAAGCTCTAGAACTAGAATGGTTTTAACGAGTTGTTCAGAACTATGAAGAGTGACAGACTTTTTATACCCTTGCATCAACTAGTAATTGGATGTGAACTGACATTTTCCCAAAGGGTGTGATCACGGGCTAGGCAGTGCTCTTCTTGGGTTAGGGCAATTCCTAAAGATAACGTGCTGACTCATTTGAGAGCTGTCACCCACCAACACTCACAGCAGCTGAGGAAATGAGTGGTTTCGTTCTGAGAGGGGGAAGGGACGGGTCTAGGCAGTAGGCTATGGCATTGGCCTCACAAAGACAGCATTAAGGAAAAATAGCCATGTGACTTTGAACCAGAAAACTTGGATTTGAGTAACATTTCTTCCACCTACTAGCTGTGGGAATTTGGACATATAATTTAACTCTCTGAATTTGTTTCCTCATCGATAGAAATATAATAATAATAACATATTATAATAATATATAATAATAATATATATAATAATAATACTACATGTTAAAGGTTTATTGTAATATATGCAAAAGAACATGGCAATCTGCAGATCTTTCAAGAAGGTTAAGTGTAAACTTAGTAGCTACAATAGAATTCATACTGGTCTTAAAATTGCTTACTGAATTCATTGAAGCTGTACATTCTTAACATGTACACTTTTCCACATGTGTATTTTACTTCATAACAAGATATTTTAAAAAGCCCGCCTAGAGGGTAATCAGAACAAGAGAATTTAGTACACTATTCACTAACTGGTGGTTGGCCCCCTTTTAAGAGAGGTGTGTCATGAGTGTAGCCTGAGGATGGCTTATTTATTTATATTAAAACTAAAATCTCAGTTATTATTTTGCAGGAAGTTTGGCTCAAAATGACATGGTCTGTTTTTAAATCAGTGCTTGATTTAGCCATATGCAAACTATTGGAATAATAGAGAGAAAATTACAGAGAAAGCAAATCAAAGAGAAAGACAGAAATATAGTATATTTAATTTATTCATTCATACTTACATTTATGAATTTATCAAATAACAGGTTATCGTGAATACACTTTGTGGACAGATTCAAATATCATTAGGACGTGCATGCCATGACAATGACCTTCTCTGAATTTAAATGAAAATAAACTATCCAATCCTTTTGAGCCAGTGTTCTTATACCTCGACAGGCCTGGAAGGGCATCCCAAGTAAGAATTATCAAGAGCTAGGTTTTCAAAACTAACCCCATACCCCACTAAACTTTTCATCACTGTTATGTAGCCTGTCATTTTCTTTTTTAAAAAAGACATTAAATTGAAACCATGGTGCCCTGTAAACTTTTCAACATACAATCTCCCACAGTTCCACTTATATTTTAGGATTCAATGCAGTAATCAAGGCTCTATGATGTATATGCCAAAGACAGCATGGTGATGGTGGAGGGGGTAATATATGGTACCACCTACATAGTTCCCTTTATATTTCTTCTGACAGCTCCTCTCATTTGGAGTATTGATGGTCACATATTCTTTACTTTCTGTCGAGACCCAGTTTGGTTGCCTCTTCTTCCTCAAGTTGGTGAATAAACAAATAAACCAGCCTCAGGCTAAAACCATAACACACCTCTTTTAAAAGGTTGGCCAACCACTGGTTTAGTGAAGAGTGTACTAAATTTTCTTGTATCCGATTACCCTCTAGGTGAGCTTTTGGCTTTTATTTTATTTTTATAAAATAAAATATCATGTAGAAAAGTATATAAACTCAAATTTATTGAATCAGATTCTCCAGGGACAGGGTCCTACCATCTTTGCTTTAATACATTACTCCATTAAAATGAAGAAACACGGAACTAAAGAAACAGGGATATGCTACTGTACTGATGGTTTTAATGCAGGCAGGCAGAAAACACTAGTTAACTCACTAGCAACATACGTATGCATTTACTACTAGAAAATAATAATTCCTTATTCACTAAATAAAGTAAACGATCTTTTTGTAAACATATGTAAACTTCAGGTTGTCCTGTCTGTTAGGTAATGAAGTTAATAATCACATCTCCCAGATTCAATGAGCAGTTATGAGAATGTCTAGGAGGTTTCCTGATGACAATTTTCCTTGCTTTAATTGTTCTGTAAATATAATGGCTATAATGAGTAAACACAGAGAAAAGCCAGATGAAGGGAACACTGTGTTTTTTATAATCCTCTCTCTTGACTTCCATTTACTTGGCTTTATTTTCCAATTGGAAATGGTGAAGTCCTCAATATTTTCTGAAAGCCAGAAACAATGTTTACATGACCTACATAATTTACATGGTAAATTCCACTTCATGAGTGACTAAATTTTAACTTCAGAAACAATATTACCTTCCTGAGTTTTCAAACAAGAAAAGCCACCTTTAAACATGACTAAAGACAGAAGAGTCTTTCAATCTTGAAAATTAACAGATTTTTTAAAAATAATGATTCATTTTACATGTTGATTTAAATAATGATTCATTTTAAGTTTCAATAAGCCTTTGATTATCTGCTATGTACCAGGACCTGATTCATGTCATCAGTGAAACCAGAGCTCTTTTTTCCCTTTCTCTGTGGTGTATAAATCTGACCACTGTACGACTCTCATCACATTCCAAAAAAAATTGGAGATGTGTGAATTTCAAGAGAAACTGGAAGATAATTCCAAGATAACAGTTAATACAGGGCATTGTAACCCAGGAAAATTAGCATGTAAGAAAGTAGTTTGACCTAAAAGAAAATGAGTAGACAAATATCAATTTATCTGAAAAAATTTTACTTCCATTAATTTTCATCTTCTGATCCTCGTACTTTCACATAATTACTAGGTTAATATGAGTCATTACTAAACCTTATAGAAAAGAGAAACCCTAAAACACTTGGATTCCAATAAGCACAGTGGTAAATATTAAAGAAACCAACCATGTGGTAACTCCTCTTAAAATACATAGAAGGGGCAGCAGAGTAAAATGGACATAAGCCTAGTGTTTGGATTTACACCGAACTGAGTTGATTCCAAAGTCAACCCAAGCATACCAACTTTGGACAGTTTACTTAACCTAACTGGATGCAACTCCAAATTTATTTTCAAGTTCTACTACCTCTGACAAATTAATTGTTAAATTGGAACAGGGTCCTCATTTATAAGAGGATTTTTAAAAATATCTATCTCATAGAGTTTTATAAATAGTAAATGTGATTGTATTAGTATAGCAGAACAGGATCCCTGTGCTATGTACCCTTCACTTCTATCATCAACTCCATTTGGCTGTGATGTACGAGAGGTGATCAGTATTAGCAAGAAAGAGGCCCTCCACCCAGAAGACTCCCATTTTCCTCCTGTAATAGAAAGAAGTAAGATTATTTCCCTATATCAGATGTGAAAGTCAGTCTCCCTGCTCCACCACAGTGGATATCTAGATATTTATCTTAGCACCAAGTAGGTCGGAAGGAAATCTTATTGGAAGAATAACAAAAATTCTAAGACATTCTTTGTATTCCAGGTGTGGTCCTGACAAGCTACGTGGTTGTGTTCTGTTTGATAATGTATTATATTTACTTGCACACCCATTCAGATGGGGCAAGGATACATGTTAAGAAACCACATTCCAGCACAGTGCCAATCATAATATAAACTTTCAAAAAAGGAGTTGGTCATGTTGCAGCTGACTTTATAGACACAGGGGCTGGTATGACAGAAAGAGAGAGAAAGTATTGCTCCCAAACATACTTCTTTCTCAAGCACTGGGGTGCAGCACAGACAGATCTTGGGTGAGACAGAGGATGAGGAGAGTTGATGAATAGAGAAAAGTTCTCAAGATTTCTCATGAGCCCCTTATAAATATGGCAAATAAATAACTTCTGCTTTCCTCCAAAGTAAAAGGAGAATTCATTCTAGGAAGCATTTTATACTGAAAACTTGTATACTTCAGAATTATTATTAATTGCTCTTTTGCTCTGACAAAGACATGAACTAAATCCATAAATCCAAAGTATGTTTTACCTACTAAAAAAAAATTCTAAAGCCCAGAGCATGAGGGAATAAGAGTGTGCAAGAGTCTCACATGTTGTGTGCTTTCTCATAGGAAGTTCCCAACAAATCATAGCTCTGATAACATAGAGATATCACACCTCTATATCACACCTTAGGCAAATTACTTATCATCTATAAGCATCAGTTTCCTTACCTTAAAACTGAGAATAAAAAAGACAACAAAACCCACTTTATACTATCACAGGGAGAAAAATATGTGATTTTAAACAAAAGAAACTTACTCTTGATTCTGCCTTCCAATTGGCTGGCATATTTTTGTGCCACAGAGCCTGAGAGAATGACACCATTTCTAAGAATTTACTTATTTTAGAAAAAGCTTTAATTTTAATGCTTTTGGGAATGCTTTAGGCTAACAAAGTGTGGAAAAACAAAGAGAAGTGCTTTTTGTTTTAGAGAGTTCCTAGAAGAGTTTTTTGGATGTAAAAAAACAGATCATGAAATAGTTTGCAGTAGAGAGTTAAAAGTTAAAATTTAAGACCAGCTACCTCAAACCTTATGTTCCAGTATAAGAACAACCAAAATCAAACTGATTTAAGAGTAACCCTATAAGGATGCACATGTCCCAAAAATAAGACCACTGGCTGTTCCAGCAAATCCCTCATTTATAAAATCTTTCTTCCTAACTTCTGCCCTAATTTCATCCAGTAACTAATACCCAAACCCTCGAAGCCCTATAAAAACCCTCCCCCAGCTCTGGCCTTTTGAGATATTCCTTCAATTGATCCTTTCTTTGCTCTGGGAGTTTGGAAGCAAACTACTCTTCTTGGAGCTGGCTGTTAAGACAGCTTTGACAAATTCTAGATGAGAAAAAAAATAATTGTTTCATGGACAGTGGCAGAGTAGGTGAAAGCAAGGAGGGAATCTAGGAAGAAACAGAGTCCATTAACATGAGGGGTGCAAGTAGAGACCCAGTAAGAAATTCCCAAAGCTGGAAACAAGCAAAGACATTTTCCAATCAGCAAACTAATATTAAATATTTTATACATTGCTGGCTTGTAACATCAACCCACTCTGTTTACCCCAACCTGTGGGAAAGTTCTGTTATGCACGTTCTTCATGTTATTGCTAAGTTACTTTCCAGATAAACCAAATAGACAGTGGAACAAAGGGAGTTCTTTGTCTCACATTTATTTTGACACAGCCTGGAGAGAAAAGAATTGTAGTGCCTGGGAATGAAATTTTCTCCAGTGTTATTGAGATATAATTATTTAAGTTTAACATATACAACCAGATGATCTGATACATGTATATGTTGTAAACTGATTACCACAATAAGGTTCGTTAATGCATCCATCCCCTCACATACTTAGCATTTTTGTGTGGGGTGAGAACATTTAACATCTACTCTTCTAGCAATTCAAGTATCTAATACAGTTTTATTAACTCCGGTCACCATGCTATGCATTAGATCCTCAGAACTTATTCATCTTATAACTACAATGTCTATACCCTTTGACCAACATCTCCCCATTTCCCCCATCCCCTAAACTCTGGCAACCACCATTCTACTCAGGGAGCAAGGTTTTAGAGAAGAAATAAATAATTCAGCAACAAGCATTTAATGCAAAAAATAATTAAATAAACGAAATTCCCTGATAATCCACAAGAATATTGAAGAGAATTCTGTATTTTTTAAATTACCAGGATTGTATTCCATAGCCAGTTTATTTCAAATATTAAAAGAAATGGTAATTCCAGAAGGTCAGAGACTTTAGAGACACCCAGGCTGCTGACATCTGTACCACTGCCACATGAACATTCACTGGGATGACACAAGCAAAAAATAAAAAATAAATGTTTGCTGTTATTTCAAATATTAACAATTACCTGGTCCTTAATGCTGAAGTATTTAGTAGATTAGTAGAGAGGAGTATGTAAAAAAGAATAAAAAGAAGGAAGATGTATTAGTTTCCTATTGCTACTGTAACAAATTACCACAAACTTAATTTCTTATTCTATAGGTCCGGAGGTCAGAAGTCCAAAATCAGTTTTATGGGATTAAACTCAAGGTGTCAGCAAAGCTATGTTCCTCCTGGCAACTCTAGGGGAGAATCTTCTTACTTGCCTTTTACCCGTGTCTAGAGGTTACCTGCACTCCACAGCTCATGGTCTCATCACTCCAATCTCTGCTTCTCTGAGTCTGATACCGCTGCCCCTCTCTTCTACAGACACTTATGCATACACTGGGCACCCCCTGGATCATACAAGATAATCTACCTATCTCAAAATCCTAATCATATCTGCAAAGTCCCTCTTACCATGTATGGTAACATATTCACAAGTTTCAAGGATTAGGATGTAGATGTCTTTAGGAGGCTAGTATACAGTCTACTGCAAAAGGTGTCTAAATGATTGCATAAAAATACTAACAGGAATGAAAGCATGAAGGCATGTAGGGGGAAGTGGCAGGTGGTGATGTGTGCATGTATACATCTGTGTGCATACGCAGGAAGAGTAGGACAATGGAATTCTTATTGATGCTGGTCTTTTCATTCAAGAGGCAGGGTGTAATGCAAAGTGCTTGGAACTGGAAGAACTGCTTTGAGTTTAAATCCCACCACATTCTGGCTTTGTGGTATTGAGCAAACCATTTACCCTCAATGAAAAATCACAGTAAACTTTTCTTGAGTGAGTACTATTGCAGTCACTGTACCACTAAATGCTTCACTTGCACCCTCTAAGGAACTCGTCATCACTCCTGTCAAGGTTGGTCCCCCTGTAAAATGAAAAAGCTGAGACCAGATTAGCATAGTCATCCTCAGTTACTGAAAATTAACCTAGTTAATAAACTGACTCTAGGTTTATCATTAAAAAAAGAGTATGAATAGTGCCTTCCTCATAAGCTTGCTGCAAAAATTCGTATGTTTCAGGAGCACTCTGCAAGCTGTTATAAAATTAAAAGTTGATATAAAATTACAGTCTTTAACTTGAGGATTAAATGAAACAACACATGTAAATTATCCCAGTTCGTGCCTGACAAATAGTAAATACTTAAAAAATATTATTTCCCTCAGCCTCATACTTTATTCCTAGAAAAAGATTATTTTCAGGGTGGCAGAAGTGTTAGACCTTGGAGTGGCGTACACAATTTCACAGACTTCTTGCCCAAACCTGAAAGTCACATGTAGCGCCTCTAGACACGGTAGTTCTCCCTTTTCTATATCTCAAATTCTTTATTTCCAGCGGATCTTTCCTACAGCCCTAAGGAATTAGGAGAGTGTAAACTTGGAGTACAGGGCAAGTGTATGTCAACAAAGGAAGATTTAGAAAAATTCCAGGTCCAGGAATCCGAAGGTCAGAAGAAGAACCCACAATTAAAGTCTCCCACTTAGCATATGAAATCACTTTCACTGGATCACTTTCCCTGTGTTTTAGGCATTTGTGCTTTCATGATAACATGCAAATTGTCAAATCAGCTATTTACACCATAAAGCAAAAAGGTTCCCAGTAGAGAAATTTATTTTTAAAAATTCCAAGGGATAGAGAAGCAGAGATGGCCTAAATTCTTTGTACTTTTGCAATAATACCATCAGTTCCTTAACAGATCAACTAAGCTTTTATGGGTTAGTCAAGGAACTTAGTCTATTTTGGCAATACTGTCTCACCAACATCACACGTATCATTGTTATAATAACTTAATAATTTACTGAGTCCCCAAAATAGAACCAGTACTTTGTAAATATTTCATTTAAAAAACACAAAACAACTCTATGAGGTACCATTATCTCCAAATTCATGCCTATCATCCAAGTCAATTGTCTTAATTGCCAAAGTTTTTACACTGACATTTCCCTAGTGAGTTGACACCGCTAGATAAAAATGAGAATACGTATGTTACATAATATCATGTCAGCCCCAAAAATCATTAGTCTAGAATTTACTTATTTTATTCTTCTCATTTGGGCATGGGCAACAGGATTTCTACTTGAGATTAAATTTATATTTAGTTTTGAATCCTTTAATTTGGATAGAATAAGGTAGCTGGTAGCTTCCCTTTGGAAAAAAAGCATTGGGTGGAAAGGATTTTAAGATCAGTACTTTCTTGGTTTTCTGGTAGCATAAGAGTAGTTGTGGTTTGAAGTTTCTGTTTGAAAAAGGAAGGCTTCCATGGAGATAAACTCAGAGGAAGGCATGGAGATGAATGATAAATCTTGAAGCTCAGTAATGTGGAGTCCACCCTTGGGAATATTGTCACGAATGATACCCTAGGTCTAAAAGTTCCAGGTTCAGGAACCAGAAGGTCAGAAGAAAGAACGACAGAGATGAGCACCTTGAGAACAGTGAGGAGAAAATGGACTCCAACTCAAACGACTGTAAGATAATTCGCCTGGACAAGGTTGCCCCCTGGGCAAGAATAAATACTCTCTTACATATGCTTTATGGCCTAGGCCAGCAGTTGCCCTGAAATCCTGAGTATAGAAGCCTCATTTTACCAGGGCTTCAAGTCCCTGCCCTCTTAACTATTTGGCCATTCTGTGGATATATTTCCTTTTCTATTCCTGGGTCCAGAGGGCACCATGGGACATCAGCTGAAGTAAGAAGGAAGGCAATTCTTTGTGCATTGAGGCTGATCTGAGACATGCTAAGGCACCCTGAGCTGGTATGGGAGGGGTGATGACACTTGTCATCATGTAAAAATATCGGCCGTTTTACTCTTGGGCCTCCATTGCCCCTGTTTCATTGACAGGAAACTGATCTGCTTTGGGGGATTACTCATTCCCTGCCCAACTGTCAGATTAGAGAAAGTGATAAGGGCTAAAAAGACCCTAAATGATTAACAAAATGAAAACAATAACAACCAAAATCACCCTACATAGAAAAAACATTGGATAAAAGTCAACATCTATTCAAGGTTTAAAAAAGGAAACATTTATAAAAGTTTATCATTAATATGATAAAGCATATTTTATAAATAAAAAGTATCTACAAGAAAAAGAAAACTTCAAAAAACAATACTAAATGGTGACTATTGAAAACTCTCCTCATGATCAGGAATGAGACAGATTTCCACTACTAATGCTTTAGTTCAACATCGTACAAGATCTTTTTTTATATTCTGTATTTCTATATGATACATTCTAATTTTTTGAGATTTTCTTCGATAAACTGTCTAAATTCTTATTTTAATAAAGAGCCTTCATGTTACAAAAGATCTGCAATGACATTTATTTAAGCCTCTAATTTATGACTTATCAAAAACTAGTCTTAATCCTGAGCTTTCAATTAATTAAACCAATAATTTCACTTTTAAAGTCAGTTTGAATTGGTTTTTCTGATAGTTACCTCCAAAAGAGATTCTGCACTGATACAGATAGCATTTCATTTCATTTTAGTTATTAAATATCACACTCTTGAACATCCATAAGGGTATGCATTTTAGAACTTGAACTTTGCAAAGGTCTACCTTTTAAACACTGGAATCCCTCCAAACACAATAACTCAATAAACACATAAAATACAGGCAAAAGCACAAATTTTGCTCCAGGTAATTGCCCCAAGTTTATTCACCTCTCACTGTCTGTATTGCTTTGAACTCTTTTTTGCCTTGGCTCTTTATACCTTTGCTTTCTGAATCTGCTTTTGGTGGCTAATCTGGCAGTTTGTTAATCCTCCCTCTTTGGCTTAGTTCATTTCTGAACTCTGCATTCATGGAGTTTCGGACAAGTAAATTCCTTCTGCTGGTTTTGGTGTAGCTAATGTCCAATCTCCTCATCCATCACCCCTGCCTATCAATAAGAAACCCTTCCTAGAGAGGAGGATTTCTTCACTGAGTCTTATAGGTATGTCATTTTTCCTATGGAAAGATTTCATTATTCACTTAGAAATATGCAATTTTATAATGCCAAAGGAAACTTTAAGATCACTGTATACATTTCTTATTTTAATAGAGAAGAATCCAAAGTTCAGAGTAATTGTGTGGCTTGTTGAGATCATAAAATTAGTTATATGTATAACAAATCAATACCAGGGACAACTGGGTGGCAGTTGGTTGAGCATCCAACTCTTGGTTTCGGCTCAGGCCCTGATCTCAGGGTTATGGGATCCAGGCCCACATCAGGCTCCACACACATCTCGGAGTCTGTTTAAGATTCTCTCTCCCTCTTCCTCTGCCCTGCCCCTCCCCCCACTTTCTCCATCTCTAAAAATAAATAAATACATCTTTAAAAAAATCAGTACTAAAAGTGGTTTGATTGGGGTTAAAATGTCACTTATGTCCTTTAATAACAATATAAACAACAGTGAAGTACTAACAGAGAGCAGGGAACTTTTCCGTCCTGTATATACCTAGGAGTGAATAACTGATTGAATCATCACTAAAAGTGGAAGCTCTTCTTTCATTAACACTTTCTAATACCATCTATTCAATGTTTTGATAGAGAAATTTAGTGACATTCAGAACTGGTTTAAATAATCCAAGCTTTTAAGGGTAATCTTGTTATGATCTTCTAACTAGTTTCCCACTTCCTACTGCTTATATTATTTTTTGCCTAAAATAAGGACATTATAAGTAGGACTGACTTGGAACTGTTCCTCAAGTAATTATCACTTCTTTTTCTTCCCTTAATATCAAGTCTCTATTCGAACAGAACTGTTAACTCATCAAAAACATATTTTTTCTCATATTTATCCACATTCTATTTAACTTTTTGGTTCATTTACATGAGCCTCTGAGGAATAATAGGTGAACTAACTCAGAAAAAAAAAATTCTGGCCATATCTATGGAAAGTGAGGGAAAAGTGTGGAAAAGTGCATCACTCTATCAAAGTGAATTTATCCCTTTTCTGATTAAAAGCTGGGGCAAATCTTGGCCTGGAAACTTAAGAATTTTCTTTCTGACCAATTGTTCCACTTGTGCTCTGAATTACATCCCAATCTCCTCTCAGAATTGGAGATAATTCCTTTCCTGTATCTTTATCTCTCATTGCTTACCTAATTCTTCCAATCAGCACTTACGTGGATCAACCTTCTAGAACCTAAAAATCACACACTTATCAAAAAAATAATAATGATGAGAACAAAAAACCAAAATTCTTTCCCCAATTATTATCCCTTGTCTGCTTCTTTTCCTTTACAGCCAAATTTCCTGAAATAACTATGCACTCTACCCAGTCTTCACCACATACTTCTCAATATGCTCCTTTTTTCCCCCAAATTTTTATTTAAATTCTACTTAACATACAGTCCAATACTGGTTTCAGGAGTAGAATGCAGTGGTTCATCACTTACATACAACACCCACTGCTCCTCATAACAAGTTCAATACACTCATTATTGAATTCTATCTCCATCATTTCTTGACTTCATCTACTTGCTAGTCACCAGTGACTTACCTTTTGCTAACTGTTATTACATTTGTCTGCATATTATGAAAGTTCTTAAACTACATATTGTACAATTGGTCACTTCTGGGACATCGTGCTATTTTGGTTTCCTCTCTATATTTCTGACAGTTTTTAAGTCATCTTTACTGGCCAATACAGATTCATGCTACTTTATAAAATGGCAACCATTCCATTTATTAACTAGGATTTTTTTAAGAAATAAAAAGATATTATAGAGGAAAGCCTCTATCACAAAACCACGGAATATAACAGATCCTCAAATGTTATTAAAACATGATTAAGTGGAAACAAAGACTTATTATTTTATGATGATGTAATTGTCAAGACTGTCCATTTTGCAAACAAACTCTTGGTCTAGAGACAGCCATTCTCTATGATCAATACAAATATATAGTCAGAACTAACATATTTTGATCAATTCGACTATTTCAGGACAGATGAATGGTATGCCTTTCCAACTGTAAAAACTCATAAACTGGGGGTCAGGACAAACTTCTTTAAATAATAAGTTATTTTGTGAATTTAAAATATGTTTTTAAAAATTGATATAAATAAAATTAGTTTTGAAAAAAAAAGGTAAGACCTAATTTTGGACTTAAGGAGTTCTAGGGATGGAGCTACCATTTTTTCTCCACAGAAAAATTTCTTACTTCTTTGGTAACATACACTGCCCCTGTGAACCCATAGGTAGGATAACCAACTCAAGCTTGAGCAGTTTTAGACTATGAATCCCCCTTATCTTCAAGAGTGGTTACAATAGTCCAAATGATACCATTCAATTATCCCCATTTCTGGTTTTAATGTCCCTATATCATTCCCTCCCCTTGATAAGGTTGAGAAGGAACTATGACTTGCTTCTAACCAAAAGAATATAACAAAGGTGACAAGATGTCACTTCCCTGATTATATTATGCAAATTTATAACTTCTGTCTCACTAGAAAACTCTCTCTACTGACTCTCCCCCTTGCTGGCTTTGACAAAATAAGCTACCACACAACAAGGACCATATGGCAAGGAAGTACTCTGAGTATTTTTTAAATTCTCCTAAGAGGACTTTGAGTTGGAAAAGCATTTAGTCTGGATTTAGTGGGACATATATGAAAAAAACCTAATTGAGGTTGCTCAAAGTTGACAACAATTATAAAATTTTCTATGTAATTATTAAAAATGATGCATGAGGCCCAAGTAAACTTTTCTGAACTATCAATAGTAATATTTTAAAAATTGATCCACTGGGCTAGAGGAAAAACAGAATTATATTATTTTTTCCTCTACTCAGAATATTATAAAACAATTGTTATATAAAGAGACTATCAAAGTGTATACAGTCAAAAGTATAAGGAAAATATTATAGAAGTGTGTTGTGTAATTAATTATGAAAATGTTATTTTTCTGGATTTTGGAGTGTTTGTGGCATTTGTAAGCTATTGGATTTATTTTAACATAATTTTATTCTGTATAAAACATTCACTTCTGTATTTAACTTCGCAGTCATATTTTGCATCCTTTATCTTACAGAAGCAACCCAAATAGCATGAGCTTCAGGTTCCATAAAGCCTAGGTTTGCCCCTGTTTAGCATATAAAAAATACTCTGCAAATATTGGCTGAATATTTTTAAATGAGTAATTGTTAATGTTTCTGTACTATGTATCTAGGACACTCTATTTCAGGATTTTACATATAAAAGAATTATCTGGAAGTCAATAACTACTGAAACAACTGGGCTTTTCCTTTTTCCAAAATCAGTACTCATAATGTAACTTTGTTTTAAAAAATTACTTAAGATTTAGGTCAAAGATGAAGCAACCACATTAGAAGCTCTGAAGGAAAAATAAAATAGAGAAAATATCCAAATGTTTTCCATTTATGTGGGTAGTAGAGGTAAGTTTAGTGTCTAGATTTTCCTTCTCAAACTACTATTCAACGGCTAACTTTTGCTTTAAAAAAAAGACTAATGCAATAGTTCTGAAAATGACAAAAAAATTGCCATGGTCTACTAAAACCTGAATGATTGAAAAGCTTATTAAGTAAGCAGAAGGAATAGTAAAAAAAAAAAAAAAAAAAAAAAAAAAAAAAAAGAATAGCTTTTATTAATTCAACAAACAGTTTTATCAATAACATTTATTCTTTTCCTACTTTTTGGTGAAAACACTTCTACCAACTTCTTAGACTATGAAATAGATGTGCTCCCCAAGAACGCTTACTCAGATCAGATAAAGTGTACTTCCACTTCTTGTCCCTAAGCCTTCCTCTGAACTAGCTGCTGCCACTTATGCCAGTCAATATTATTGTGTTTGCCTTAATGTTGACCTTAAGATCTTGCTATTTCTCATTATGAAAAGGAATATAAAATAGTCATTATGTATAGAAGCAGAGTCTTAGTCCAGGATAATTCCACTGTTCTGGTGGAGTAAGGAAGTGATGGGAAAGAAGTTATGATAGGACTTATTATTTAGACCAGATCCCACCAAAGGAATCCTAAGCGTTGCTATAGTATATTCATAAGTCAAGGTATAAGAATCATAGTACAAAACTGGGTCATGCACAAGGAAGAATCACGGATAACAGAAGCATCAGTCTACTATGAGAGACTAATTTGCTTGAATTAATTCAGGTGGTCCAAAACCAGGTAGAGACTTTATTTCACCAAAGTTCAATTCAAGAAGCATCAGAGATACCCTATGATCCAGCAATTGCAATACTGGATATTTACCCCAATATTCACTACAGATGTAGTGAAGAGAAGGGCCATATGCACCCCAATGTTCATAGCAGCATTATCCAAAATAGCTAAATCGTGAAAGGAGCCAAGATGCCCTTCAACAGATGACTGGATTAAGAAGATGTGGTCCATATATACAATGGAATATTACTCAGCCATCAAAAAGAACGATTTCTCAACATTTGCTGCAACATGGACGGGACTGGAGGAGATAATGCTAAGCAAAATAAGTCAAGCAGAGAAAGACAATTATCATATGGTTTCACTCATTTATGGAACATAAGAAGTAGGAAGATTGGTAGGGGAAGAAGAAAGGGGGGATAAACAGAAGGGGAAATGAACCATGAGAGACTATGGACTCTGGGAAACAAACTGAGGGCTTAAGAGGAGAGGGGGGTGGGGGGAATGGGATAGGCTGGTGATGGGTGTTGAGGGCACATACTGCATGGTGCACTGGGTGTTATACGCAAGTAATGAATCATGGAACTTTACATCGAAAACTAGGGATGTACTGTATGGTGACTAACATAATATAATAAAAATAAATAAATAGTTAAAAAAAAGAAATATTCCATTGTATGGCTATAACACAATTTATCCACACACCTTTTGATGGACATTTGGGTCGTTTCCAAATTTTTGCTAATACAAATAAAGATGTTACTAACCTTGAGGTTAAAAAAAAGAAGAAGAAGCAGCAGCAGCATCAGAGAAGTATCCACTACTCTGATAATAGCCTTTTTAAAAAAATGAATAATATTTCGGGGCATCAGAGCTATGCCTATACCTCAGCCCATAGAAAATAATAAATGCTGGTTAAACAGGTGATTTCCATCGACTTGTTTTGCTTATAAAAACCTTAATCATAGAGCTACATTAACATATTTCTGAGAAATTGAGTGACGTAACAAATCTGAGAGCCTCTGGTCCTATACTTACTTCATGATAAGCATGTAGTGGATTTTCAGAGTCTAAGAATAAGTAATTTATTTTTCCCAGCTTTACTGAGATTGGTATACAAAATCTGCTTATAATTAATGTATACAAATAGTGAACTTGGACATATATATACACTCATGTTACCATCACCACAATCCAGGTAATAAACATATCCATCACCTCCAAACATTTCCTTGTGTCTCTTTGTTGTTTGTCTTGTGATAAGAACACTTAATATGAGATCTGCTCTCTTAATAATTTTTTTAGTACATAATACTTTATTGTTAACTACAGGCATTATGCTATACAGCAGATCTCTGGAACTTACTCATCTTGTATAACTGTAACTTTACAGCCACTGAACAAACATTCCATATTCTTCTACTCCCACCCCTTGATAATCACCATCTTATTATCTACTTCTATACTATTGACTATTTTAGATGCCTCATATAAGAGGAATCATGCAGTATTTGTTTTTCTGTGACTGACTTAATATACTTGACATAACGTCTCCCAGGTTCATCAGGAGATGCATAGATAAAGAAAATGTGGTGTATACATACAAAGGAATATTATTCAGCCATTAAATAGAAGGAAATCCTACCATTTGCCACAATATGGATGTACCTGTATGAATATATAATTTAAATATATTAAAAAAACTTCAATAACATAAATCCATTGACACTGAATATGAACTAAGACTTAAATGACAGTCAAAATAAACTCAAGAAAAAGCATTTTTTTAATTCTAAACTATCAGAAATAGAACTAGCTTTACATATGACTACAGAGAATATTTTTATATACTTGGACCTTCCTTTCTTCCTTCCTTCCTATCTCCCTCCCTCCCTCTCTTTCCTTCCTACCTTCCTTCCTTCTTTTCTACAGCATTGTTTGATATTGGCATCTTATGGATACCATTAAATTACTGTCAAATCCGTAATGAAAAATAAAAGGAAACAAAATAAGGAAGCTAATATATTAGGAATTCTAATTGGATAAGGAAAATAAAAATAGCAATCCTACCTAAGAAACTTTGAGGTAGAATTTTACTAACATGAATGAATAATAAAGACAAACATAATAAATGTTAGAGATAATATTTTGTTTGAATACCAACTTTCATTAACAGCTATAATTGGTTAAGAATTTAAAATTTGGTTAAAAGTATTAAAAGCAATCTGAATTTGGTGTTTTAAAGAAAGCAACAAGAAAAACAAAATATTTAAAACAACCCTTTTAAAAATGTATTTCGTAAGTATTATAAAAGCTCTAAGTTAATGAAGGAACTTTCATTCAATATTTAAGACTTTATTTGGGGCATAATGTTTAACCTCTAATTATTTAAAATGACTATGTAAAAAGGAGCCATAAACACATGGACCTCCTTTTTAAAAGTTTATTTAAGAAATGCATCTAATTTGAACTGCAGTTTCTAATTTGACACTATGGAAATGTAATGAACTCAACTGCTTCTTACATTCTGCAGATAAAAAATGTATGTTGAATCATTTTTATCCCTCAATAAATTAGGAAACTATAATTTCATTCAAGTATGAGAGACATACTCATTTTCATAAATAAAGACCATACTCTCTTAACTGAGAGCTATGGGATTTTGGTTGATAATTCAAAAGTTTAGAGATATCTATTAAGATTTATACACACGTAGACACAAAAAAAGACTGACGCACAAAAATTAAATCTGAAAGTTTTTTGCTAGCTTTCTAAAATTTTGAATTGAGACTTTTTCATTAAAAAAGTTTAAAAGTTACAGGAATTTATGCCTAAAATAATTCTCTGGAATAGAGTTTGGAAACCAGATTTAGCTGCTAGGTAAAAAGGAAAAAATGCTCTATGCTGCCAAATGAAATAGAAATGGTTATTAAAAAACAAAAAGCTGATGTTTGAAAACTTCCTTTCCTAATTAAACATGTGAATATGCCCCAAACCAATCTCCAAATCCTGAATGGATTTTAGATATGAAATTTGCATTTGTTATTTCTTATTGAGCATTGTTCCTAGAGAAAAACAATCTGGCTAACTTTTAATTCCAAAGAAAACATTTTATTTCAGCAAATATTTAGTTATGCAAACTTTCCAGCTTCTCTTTGAGATATATTCCTTATGTCCTGAGATACAGGAATAAAGTTCTTCCTAAAAAGTATAATCTTTCATCAATGTGAATGATATTTACCCAAAGATACCTAATGACGCCTTATTGTAAAAATCAAGTGTAATCATATAATTTTGTTTTATCTTAATTTTTTCTGCACTCCTACATTTCAATCTAATGATCTATACAAGTAATAAAAAAAGTTACATGTAGTAAGAATGATTCCACATTCTGAAATACCAGGACCATCTAAGTAGGCTTAGTTTATTTAAGCCTGATCCAGTACTTAACAGTGCTATGAAAGCTACCATTAACTGTTTTCTAGATTTTTACAAACTTTTTTTAATTTAATCTCCACAAAATAATTTTTAAAACTATGGCTATGTGGAGGTGAGACAGATCATTGGCTAGAATATAGGAGACCAAGTAAAGGATGTGAGGAAATCCTCAGAAACTCTGCCAAAAGGTGGAAAAGAAAGGAACAATGTAGAAGAGGTGAAAGAAACACAGTGGAGCTGTATTCTTATTTACCACTTATAACAAATCTAATAAATAATTTATTTGCCTTTAAAAAAAAGATATGAGACTTGGACAGTGCTCCACTTCCTCCTCTTCCTCTTCCTCTTCGTCTTTAGGAGACACTTGCTTAAAAGTGAATGAGACTTAGGATGTAAACAGCTATATGAGAATGTCCTTCCACCCTAAGGAAAAATGTATATAGTTGCCAAAATTGTAATTTTGGCATTTTCTTAAAATGTTAAATATACACCTAATACACAAACCAGCTATTACATTTCTATTTAACCATGAAATATTAATTATTAAATATAACCATGAAATATTAAAACATATATTCACATAAATACATATATGCAAATATCCATAGCAACTTTTCCCACAATAGCCAAAACATGAAACTAACCAACTGTCTCCGGATTAGTGAATGGATAAACAAATTTTGGTATATTCATACAATGGATTACTACTCAGTAATTAGAGAGGAAATACTAATACAGGAAGAAACAGGAACAATCTTGAGAGTATTAAGCTAAGTGAAAGAAGTGAGACACAAAAGGATTACATACTATTTGATTCCAATTATAAGAAATTCTACACAATGTAAACTATGAAGATAGAAAAAAAAGATCAGTGGTTTTCAGAAATTGATGTAGGGGAGGGAATCACCTACAAAAAAACACATGGCAATTCTGTGAGAGATGGAAATAGTGTATATCTTGATGGTGATAGTGGTTTCCATGATTGTATACATGTCAAAACACATCGGACTTAAAGTGGGTAAATTTTATTGAATGTAAGTTATACTTTTTTTAAAAGGCAGAAGATTCCATTGAGAAAAACATTTGATGCATACAAGACTATGAATAGATAATTAAAAATAAAAGTTTATTGACAACACAAGAGGAGATGTGAAACACAATGCAAAGGCAGTATTGGCCTAAGGAAAAAGAGCAGCCTTGCCCTTGTTACAAAAGAAGGTTAGGATGGGTACAGATACAGGCATGTATGCATGTTTGGTTGCAGCTCTGATGCTCCCAGCTTTGAGGTAATATGTTCTATCTCCATAGTACCATATTCATGTTGCTAATAGAAATGTTATTAAATTCGAATTATTGTTGTACTTTGGAGAAATCACTATGTAAAACCTGTATAATCAGAAAATCATGAAAATCTCTACCAAGAGGACTCATGGGTCATTGTATTAGAAAGGTTTAGTTAGGATAGTAGAAGCCACTCTAGATGTTTTAGTAGTAATTAGGAAATCTGTGATTTATAAAAACAACAACAACAAAACAAAGAACTAGGGAAATGAGATCAGGAAAGCTGCTTTTAGAAAATTCAGAAGTTAGGAAATAACATAGAAGTCACCATCAAAAATTATGGCTGTCTGTAATACTAAAATGACTGATTCTCAGGAGGACTTTGGAAGCTGCCGGCACAATTCCCCCTCAATGTTCTGTCTGTGAGCCCCCAAATGCCTGCCTACAAATGCTGACAGAATAATGGCTACTCCCTCAGTTAACAGGAGTGTCTCCTGTTGATGGAATCTAACTGGAATCCTGGCAAAAAATCTAGTTTCTAATCTTTCATCTTTAACAGGATAGGGAAATGTCTAGAAGTGTGGAGATGATACTTAAAATTAAACAGTAACTGGCATGGTGGCATTTTATGCAATGAAATTTCCATGGTCTTGTGATCGGGTCTTATTGTGTAGATCAAGAACTTTGATCTTTCTAGTTTCCCAGAATTGCTGGACTTGGGGACTTTAACTCAAAATATTTAGAATTATAAGAGTCTTAGACTAGGGTGTCAAATATAACTGTTACCTAAGCCACTGTAATAGGAGCAAGACTTCCTACTTGTTGAATGGTCACCATGCATCAGGCTGAGGGCTAAACAGTTTATATGCATTATTTAATTTAATCCTCTTGTAACACTAGGAGATGAACATATCATATTTACTTACTGATGAAGATGAATAGGCTTTAGAAGTTAAAAAGTTTGCCAAAGTTCTACTGAGGGGTGCACTGGGAATTGGAGCAAACTCTCTAAGCTACTGTAAGTTACTATGCTACCTTGAAATATGTGTTTCCACATGCTTAGATTAGTGCATTATCCATAATCTGCTTGTTCTACATATAAAGCAAAATTATAAGTCAGCCTGAAATCAGAACAGAGAAAATTGAATAATCCAAATGTGGTAGCATGAGTTTAGCTCCATAATCACTAAAAACAATGGCTGACGTTTACTTCTCATACATGCTAGCCACTGTTTTTCTATGTACTTTACATGTATTAACTTATTAAAGGCAAATATCATAAGTATCCTTTAAAGATAGGAAACTGAGGCACAAAGCAATTAAGTCACTCAACCAGTCACATAGCTAGTAAATGGTGAGTCTAGGATTTAGGAACCAGGCAGTCTGGCTCCAGGTGCCTTTCAAATCTGGTTTTGAAATCTTTTGTCTCAGATCAATACAATGTCTTTGAACACTGGTGAATCAATATTAAGCCATAGTTCTAATTTCCTCGTGAATGTATTTCTAAAGGAAGGTTATTAAAAAATAATAATAAATAAATAAATAAATAAATAAATAAATAAAACCACCAAAAAACAAAAACTAAAAATCTGAAAGAATTTTTGTTGCTATCAAACCTGTGTTTAAAGAAATTCTCTGGGGACGCTTGGGTGGCTCAGTCAGTTAAGCTTCTGCCTTTGGCTCAGGTCATGATCCTAGAGTTCTGGGATCAAGCCCCACATCAGGCTCCCGCCTTGGCGGGGAGTTTTCTTCTCCCTCTGCCGCTCCCCCTGCTCATGCTCTCTCTCTCTCTCAAAAAAAAATAAATAAAATCTTTAAAAATAATTCTCTGAACAGAAAGGAGAAAGTAACAGAAGGCTTGGAATTTCAGAAAACTATGTTAAATACTATGCTGAATATAACAGGTTTCTCATGAGTTTCTAATAATACTTGATTACTGAAGCAAAATTATAATACAGTGTGATGTGGTACTCTGCACATAGAGGAAATACTTCAGACAATTATATTTTAAAAGTGGGAAAGGTAAAGGATCTAATGGAAGTTTTCTACACTTAAAATGGCAAAACATCAGTTAACAGTAGACTGTTTATGGTAATGGTTAGAGCAACCATTAAGACAACTATATAAGGAGATATACCCAAAATATTATAAATAAATCAAAATAGGATCCTAAAAAAAAGTTCAAGTAACCCATAAGTTTTAAAAGAACAGAGAGGAAAATAGAGGAATAATAAACAAAGGAAACAGAAAACAAAACGGCAAACCTAAGCCTTTACGTACTGACAATTTTCTCAACTCTAGATCATCTACACCAGTTTAAAAAGAGACGCTGGCAGCGCGGATTAAAAAAACAACAACCATAATCCAAAAATATGCTGTCTACAAGAAACTCACTTCACATACAATGAAATAGGTAGAATAAAAATAAAAGGATGAAAAAATTGTACCAAGCAAACATTAATCAAAAAGAAAATAAAAGAGGAGTTGTCCATCTTGGTATCAGATGAAATACAAAGAAAATTATTAAAGCCGAATAGGTATACTTATAATGAAAAAAGGATCAATTTACAACGAGACAAAGAATAGGCTGTGATATTCATGAAAAATAGCTAAAACTCATCAGAATGTCTCAGCTATTAATTAAATGTGAAAAATATCAATGCAGAAAGGTATCTGAGAAACTCTCAGTATGAACAGAATGGCATTATGGTAAATGTAAATAAATTATCTCCTATTCTGATGTGTATCTTTCAAAGCCTCCATAGAGTTACACTGATGGATAATTTATGGTTGCAGTTCTCAAACTTTAGCATACTTCTGAATCACCTTAAAGCCTTGTTAAATCACAGGTAGATGGGTCCCAATCCCACAGGTTTTGATTCCGTTAAATCAGGATTGGATCTTGGGAATTTGCATCTCAAACAACTTCCCAAATGATGCTGATGTTGTTCATCCGGGACTACCCTTTGAGAATTACTGCCTTGCACCACCACCAGAAGATCAGTGGACAATTAAATGTTCATCTTAATTTATCAGTGGATATTAGAAATGTTCCTGTATCTCAACTATGTCAACTAATTTTTTAACACAATGCTGCCTAAAATGAACTACTCTATTATTACAACAAGTATATTTTAAGCAACTACCAGCACCATACAAATTAAGCCAAACTAAAGAGGCAAATACAAAAAGAACCACTCTTTTAAAAGTCAATTACAGTATAGCACTATATACTTGAAACAGTAATATTACAATAAAACTGACAGCTAAAAGGAGAGCTGGAAAATAATGTCCAAAGTGGAAATAAGAAGATCAACATGTCCTTAGACAGTGGACAATAAGACAGTTGCCAAAATATTATCAAGCTGCAGATTAAATTAAGTTCTATCACTCTGTAATTGTTCCCCAAAACAGCAATAACTGAACTAGCAAAGATGGTATATCCAGCTTTTTTGTTAGGAGCTTAGTTCCAAGAGTCTATAAGTAAAAAGTCAGTGATATCATCACATGTTTCTCAATCTACCTTGAACTCCTTGAAAAATCATTTAAATAGATACAGAACAATGAATGAGATTGGTATACACAAGTCTGATATGTCAGTGCACTGACATATGCATATGATTTTTAAAGCATCTTTTCAGACACAGAGCCATGGTAATAAGCCTCAGATTCTGAGAAACACAGCATGTTAAAATAAGAGATTGTGAAAATAAACAGAACTATAAATAGCAACTGACTATAAAACCAGCAACTATAGTCAAAAGTGGAAGAAAACATTTTTTGTACATGTATACATATTATAAAAATCATTTTAATGTTGAAATCATCAAGTTATATCACATATTTACAAGAAATTGTCAGAGACATAAATTTTGAATAGAAAGAATTTTATGTAGAACAATAGCTAAAAAGAATGATGCTATTTTTAACAGCAGTCACTTTAGTTGGCCTTTCCCTGGTTTGAATTACTACATTATTTTTAGCACATTCCTTCCAACATTCTTCATTTCTACTCCAATATTTTTATTCTGACATGCACTTTTCTTATCTTATCATTTTAATTTTTCATGCAGCAAACCTAACAAGACTGTTTTTTTTAATGTAGTGATAATTGTGTGGCTTACAGCCTAAGACAGTGCATTTTAATGTTTCACTGTCAGTGACCCTTACCTAATCTTAAACAACTTGACATAATAGTATACATATATATATAGATATAGATATATAGATATGATGTAAAAGGAAATCCTAAAGGCATGCTCTGAACCAATTTTGAACAATGACCTATGCTTGAAAATACATATTTCTTGAAAGTAAATCTATTTCAATTCCTTTGTATGCAAGGACTATAGCTGTAACATTCCAGGATTATCATATAGTCTTCATACCACCTATGATTTGCTTCTGTAATTAATATCATAATATCATCAGTTTTCTGGGGGCACCTGAGAATCTCTCCCCCCTCTCTGCTCCTCTCCTTAGCCTCTCTCTCTCTAAAATCAATCAATCAATCAATCAATAAACAAACTAAATTAAATTTTAAAAATATTACAAGTTTCCTGGAAAAGGGAGGGTTTCTAGTATAATCTTTCCCATGTTTAATTCTGTAAATATATTTGTATTATCTTTTCAAGAATTCAGATCTCTATCCAAGAATTCAGTAACATGTGATAAGGGTATAGAAAAATTGCAACATATACTTTCCAGTGCTTTTCCTTCCATATATTATTGAGTAACCAGTTCTATATGGTTTGTAAGTAAATACACTGGGACTTGTTCTTGGGAGACCTTCATTTTAGGCACCTTTAAGTCACCGAACATTTGAATAGCCTTGGGCACACTAATCACTAAGAAAATAATTATTGAGTGCCTGAGTGCTAGACATTGGGAATACCACAATTAAAGACAAAGTCTGTCCTTAAGTTGTTTACCACCTGGTAAGCAACACAGTTATATTATAGTTGCTAAATACTAGATAAGGCTAATTATAAAATCCTAGATAAGGCTAATTATAGGTTTTTTAAGTATCTTAAAGCAGGATCATTAATAAGTCATGGTTAATCACAGGAGGCCTCCTACCTTGACATGCAAAGACAAATTGTGTGTCTTAGATTGAGCTGCCTGGAAACAGACTTTGAGATGGAGAATCATGTGCATGAGAGGATGAGCTCCGCTAAGGAGAAAATCTGGAAAGATTACCATGTATCCATTCACTACTAGTGTGGGTGTGTGTGAGCATAACAAGCAAATAGAATAGAAAGCCCATGAGAGAGAGCAAGAGAGAATAAACATATTATTCAAGGATCTGCAAGTGCCCCTTGTGTGGTGGGAACATAGGATATAGTAAGAGATAAATTATGAATTTAGGAGTAAGAGTGACCAGATCCTGAAGAGCCATATATGCCATGGAAAGAGCTTTAGAATTTGTCCTGAAGGCATAGGTGGGAAAATGGGAGGTTTTAAGCGGAGGTAAATGACATGCTCTGATCCATCATTGTGGTGTTGCCTTTGGCCTAAATAGGGGTAAGAATAAAGGCAGAATCAGGAAATAATTATAATAGTTTATGGAAGGAAAAAAAATGATATTTTCACCTAGAGGCACTGCTAGACAGAATGGAAACAGTGGGAGGCCAGAAGATAGGAAGGAAAAGTGATAGGCTTTGATGGTTGTCTGGATGTGGGGACTGAGGGAGAAAAGAGGACCAAGGGTGATTTCTTAGTTTCTGATTTTTTTTTTAAGATTTATTTTTTTATTTTAGAGAGAGAGGGTATGCGTGTGTGAGTGGGGGAAAGGGCAGAAGGAGAAAATCATCAAGCAGACTCCTCGCTGCACATGGAGCCCACTCGAAGCTTGATCTCAGGACCCATGATATCATGACTTGAGCCGAAAACCAAGAGTTAGACGCTTAACCAACTGAGCCACCCGGGCACCCCAGGTTCTGCTTTTAATGATTGGGTTAACATGGTTACCAGTGACAGGGATGAAAACACAAAAGGAAACGTTTATGGAATGCCCAGATGAAGATGTTCAATAAAGAGCTGGAGATGCAAATCTGCGTACTAAGAAGAATGATTTGGGTGCGTAATTTACAGAAAAAATATAAACAATTAGAATAAATGAAAACAATTTAGGAATGGTGTAGAAAACAAAAAAGAATGATACTGTTATTTAAGGTTGCACTAAATAAAAAGAATCTGTAGATTATGAAGAAATGATCAGTTCCTTAATTTCTAAAAATGAACTTGTAAACTGTAAAACCAGCACTTTATCTCTCCTATGTTCAATTTGAGAAGGAAGTAAATTGTCTGACAAGAAAATTCCTCAGAAAAAATAAATTACTAGACAAACATTATTATTTTATTTAGGTAACTATTCAATTTATATCCCTACTTCTCTCACCAGTTCTTGTCTCCGTATTTCTTTATTTCTCTGCCAGAACCTTCATCTCAGGGTTAAGGGTTAACCTCAAGATTTATCCTTGGTTCACTATTCTTTTCCTCAGTTCCATTTCTTGGTTTATCTCTTCTACTCTAACGATTTCAAGGCCATATATATATATGTAGATATATGTATATCTATCTATATATATATATAGAAGTTTGATATTTCCAGGTCTGACATATTTCCTGAGGCTGAGTCACATCATGAGCTTCCTAAAGAATACAGTCAGTGATGTGGCCACTAAAATCCCAATTTAATTATTTGTCATCTTCCCCAAAACTTTTATTTCTATTCTTTTATTTCTATACTTTTTGAGAACATAGACTCCTCCCTTTCCTCAAATTCCATACTCAATCACCACATTCATATAATTATATCTCTTATTTAAATTAATAAACTTTATTTTTAGAGCAGTTTTAGGTCCACAAAAAAATTAAGTGGGAAGTACAGGTAATTCCCATTACCCCATCACTGCCACATACACAATCTTCCCCCACTATCCACACCCCCACCCACCACAGTGGAACATTTGTTACAACCCATGAAACTCTCTTGACAAATCCTTATAACCCAGTCTGTAGTTCACTTTAAGGTTCACTTTTGGTGTTGTAATATGGGTTTTGACAAATGCATAATGGCATGTATCCATTATTATGGTGTCATACAGTAATTGTACTGCCCTCAAAATCTCCTGAATTATACCTATTCATAACTTCCTCCCTACTAAATAGTGGAAATCACCGATCCTTTTTATCGCCTTCATAGTTTTGCCTTTCCCAGACCGTCATATAGTTGGAATCATACAATATGTAGCCTTTTCAGATTGGCTTTTTTCACTTAGCAATAAGCAGTTAAGGTTACTATGTCTTTTCATGGCCTGATAGTTCATTTCTTTTTAGAGCTGAATATTCCATTGTTTGGATATACCATTTTTTATTTACCCATTCACCTACTGAAGGATATTCTGATCACTTCCAAGTTTTGGCAATTAAGAATAAAGGTGTTATAAACATCTGTGTGTAGATTTTTGTGTGGACATAAGTTCTCAACTCCAGGAAGCACCATTGCTAGATTGTTCTGTAAGAGTATGTTAGTTTTGTAAGACACCACCAAACTGTCTTCCAAAGTGGCTGTACCATTTTGTATGCCCACCATAGAGAATGAAGACTTACTGTTGCTCTACATCCTCACTGGTATTTGATGCTGTAAGTGTTCTGGATTTTGGCCATTCTAATAGGTGTGTAGTAGTATCTCATTGTCGTTTTAATTTGCAATTCCCTGATGACATATGATGCTGAAAATATTTTGATATCCTTACTTCCATCTGTATATCTTCTTTGGGGAGGTGTCTGTTCAGTTCTTTGGGCATTTTTTACATCAGGTTGTTTGTTTTCTTATTGTTGGATTTTAAGAGTCACTGTATATTTTGGAGAACAGTCCTTTATCAGCTGCATCTTTGGGAAATATTTTCTCAATCTGGGGCTTGTCTTATTCTCCTGCCATTGTCCTTTACAGAGCAATTTTTAATTTAATGAAGTTTAGATTAGCAATTCTTTCTCTCATGGGTTGTACTTTTGGTGTTGTATCTAAAAAGTTATCACCATCACAAGGTCACCTATATTTTCTTCTATGTTATTTAAGAGTTTAATAATTTTGAATTTTACATTTAAGTCTATGACACATTTTAAGCTAATTCTTGTGAAGAGTATAAGGTCTGTGTCTAGATTCAGTCATATCTCTTTTCAACCTACTCTCTCCTCACCACCCTGATCGCGATTCCCTGAGTCATTGCCTCAGCAGCCTTTTCTGTACTGTTGCATTATCCACTTAAGTTTGTCTTCTTTAAACCAGGATAACCTATCTAACAAGCAAATCATGTCATGTGATGGGAAAGCCTCCTCTGGCTTCCATGCCTAGAAGGACTTTAGCATGATCTTTAGTATATCATACAAAGTCTTTTGTATCCTCTTCCAAACTCTCTAGTTTCAGCTCTCAGCCACCTTCCTCTACAGTCTCACATTATTGAACTATGATTCCTTGCATGAAATTTGTAATCCACATCTCTTTGCATTCATGAATATTATTCCTTTTGCTTGTTCTCCCTTCTGACTTTTTCTTTGGCTAAAACTATAGTCCTTTAAAGCTCAATCCAAGTATACTTCCCCTAAGACAGCATCCAAAATCTGATTCTACATCTTATTTTAAATTCTGCACACATTCTCTGAGCTTCTCCAATGCTCTGTACACTCCTGGATGTTCACACTTCAGAGACTTTATTGCTATGCATCTGTTTATATGTCTGTCTCTCTTCAAAGACAGAGACAGTGTCTAAATCATGTTTGCAGGTTTATATAGCCCCTAGCACAGGCTAAATCCTTTAGGGATATGTGTTGAACTGAGTTGAAAAAAGTAAATAACACCAAGGTAGTACTACTTCTGCCATCCCACCTGCACCATTCCAGAATATCCCTGATTTAACTTTTCACCTCTTGCTCCTATAACTGATGATTGAGAACAGGAGAAGAGATTAAAGAAGGGTAAGAATTAAATTCAAGTTTAATAATACCTTCTGCTCTGGGCTTTATTTTCCTTTTAAAGCCTGTTGGTATACTCTTGCTTTCTTAAGCACCAAAATGAATTGAAATAAATGATGCCAAGATGGCTCATTCTTTCACCACCAAAAAGTGTCCAAAATCTGGCGGTTGTGCCAAGAACCTGGAGTCAGAAAGCCTGTTTACTATTTCTGACTTTGACTCCAATTTGCTGAATGTCCTTGAGCAATTTTCTTAACCTCTCTATTTGCTTGCATTTCCTGTACTATAAAAGATGCCTATGAGTACTTCACATGAGACTCATGGGAATCCTTATTTGAAAGGCAGTACAGAAATGTTTTTATTTGCATCTCTTTGGTACTTGGATATCAGCAAAAAGAAAGGTATCCTCCCAAGAGATTAAAATCAAGAAGCAGAGAAAACTTGAAATCAAGTTAGGTGATGAATTGCAAAGCCTATTCTGTTTTTTAATACAAGTAAGTTTATTGCCCCAAACCAGTGTAGATCATCACTTCAAAACAAGAAGTCTTTATTTTCCAGTCATTTAAGGCAGGCCAACCTGTGTGGCCACCCTACAAGCTAACAAAATATGTTTTTGTACAGCAGCATGTATCCTACTTTTATGTTTATACAGTCATGTACAGTACACTTGCTTAAAAATTATTTTCCCCAAAAAATGACAAGTTGTTGAAATTTACTCTTCCTTAATTATGTACTTTTAACTACACAGACAGTTGAATACATAAAATCTACTTTGACACAATATAAAAGGCCGGACAAAACAATAAGGATTTTTAATATAGAAATCTAGGGTGTTTTATTAAAAGTTATTTTTATGACACGAATGGTAAAATCTAATAAAGCATTCCACATGACCTCTTATGTAAAGGTTATCAAGTAGATATTTATAAGGTTTTGAAGGCTTTTTTATTGTTGTTAACAAAGGAGAAAATATAGTTCTTGGGACAAGCTATAATTTGTTAGAAAATATAAAGGTTGTGAGAGAAAGCCTAAATAATGTATTTCTATATTCTGATGCAGATACAAATCCAGAATATCCTTTAACTTTACAGCAAAGTGATATAAGAATTAAACATTTGCATATTGCTTATAGATAACCTCCCAGATTAAGGGCAGCTAATCATCTCCAGTGGCCTCTTTTTTATATTGTCACATGAATAAAGGGAGGGTTTGGTTTTAAAATAGAAAAGACTTTCTTAACTTTACTTAGAAAGTTAAACCAATCTCCTCTATTTCATCTACACATTCAGGCTCTCTCAACAACTATTAGCCCTATGTCTCTCTATATACACTGTTGCCAGAGTTAGCTCTGGAAAGCCATAAATCCTAAAGTCCACATGGTGATGATGTGAACTTTGATGGTTATTCATTGTTTTAAAATAACTATACTTTAGTCTAATAGTTGAATCTTTCATAAGTTGCTCCTAATCTGACATTCCTGTTTTATCTTTTAAGGAAGTCCTTCTCCCTATTAGTGAACATTTTTACCACTGTGATCTCATCTCAAGATCCAGATCAAAGCCCATAGTTCCATCCTCCTAGCCCTTTCCTTTGCCCCATAGCACGGTTGTTTAATTCCTACCTCAGTACTTAACATACCCCAATCTTATGAGAAATGGTCATAAAGTATTATGAAAGTATTATGAGTATAATATAATACACAATACTAATACATAAAAGGCAACAACCCTATTTAATTGGAGAAGATTACGTCTGAAAAATCCAGTGTTTTAAAGTTGCTGCCATAAGATTCCATGCTGTGGAATCATTCACTCACCCATTCAGTCACTGCTCAACTGAGCAGTGACCGGACAGTCAGGACTTTTTAAATTACCAGTGGTAAAAACTCATGAGTTAGTTCAGCAAACTTCTTTGTAAGGCTGTATGATCAAAGATAGCAAGAGACAATGAAATCAAACTGTCTTTAACATAAGCAAAAAAAATTTTTTTAAAGATTTGTTTATTTTAGAGAGAGCAAGAGCACGCGGTGGGGAGGGGCAGAGGCAGAGGGAGAGAGAGCCTGAAGCAGACTCCACACTGAGCGCAGAGCCCCACTCCAGGCTCAATCTCATGACCCTGAGATCACGACCTGAGTTGAAACTAAGAGTAGGATGCTCAACAGACTGTGCCACCCACGTGCCCCGACATTAGCAAAACTTTTAAAAGTGAGAATACTGATTTCTGATGAGACTATGGTTAAACAAATATTCTTATGCACTATTTTCAGACCATAAATTGATGCAATATTTTTGGAAATATATTTTGTTGCACGTAAAAAGATCCTTAACATATTGATTCATTTTGATATTATAGTTCTACATAAAATAATTTATATTTAGGTAACCATCAGAAATAAAACTTAAAGATTATGTTACAAAATATGTACTCACATATGGACATCCTAAAACTTTGGAAATAAATGCCCCATGATAAGTCAAAAATAATTATGTGATAGTTTTAATTAGAATATATGTAGCACGTTATTTCCTCTGTCCATTTTAGCAATGAAGTAATTGAGATTTATTCTAGTCAACAAATACTGAGTATTGCTATGTGGCAGAAGATTCATGACATTCTATTACATTTAACCAAAAGATGAAAATCTCTGTCAAGTAAATCACATTATCATGGGGAAGGACTGAAAGTAAACAAAATAAAATATCTACATTATTTGGTGCTCTTTACTAGGCAATTTCATACTCTATTTTGCTTATACTCAGAACAATAGTGAGGGGTAGAAACTGAGGCTCAGAGAGGATAAGCAATTTGTCCCAAATCACACAGCCAAGTAAGCAGGCTAGGATTCAAACCTCTATTTATCTGGTTTTAAGGCCAACAATTTTTCTCCAGTTAGGTTTGTGAAATTTAGGACATTTTTCAGTCCTTTTTTTTGTAAAACTCCCCTTGGAGTATGAATCCAATCCAAAGTTGATATAGGACTGTTTTAATTAATGACTTTTGGAGGATGGCAGGGGGTGTTCATTTTATCTTTTTAATTATGTTTTTAAAGGTGAAAAATTGACCTTAAGGTCTTAGCCTGAGGACAGATATGCCAACCACTGGAAAGCCTGCCTTGGAATTAAATAAAACAGTTCTCTAATAGAGCTGTAGAGCTGCAGCTTAATGAGAACATTTATATAAGTTTTTGGAGTAAATTCAGTGCTCACTGGAAATCTACTGTATTCAGTTTCTGCTTTTAATACACACTAATAACTCAGAGCCCCCTAGGAGAGCTTGAGAATTTGGTGTAAAATAAATAATATGGAATTAGTTTCTCTGGATTCATTCCCAATTGTCACAGCTAACAAATTATTGATCCTAAGAATTATTTATCAAAGGTAAAGTTGGCAGAAAAAAGTAAAAATATGCCATCATTCAAAATTTAATGATGTAAACAGCTAGCCTTACTCTAGCCTCACTAGGCTAACTTGCCAGTCTACAGCCTGTGCCAATCATAATAAGCAAGGCTGACCTCATGCCAAGATGTTGGAGTATAAAGCCGAAGCTATTACAAGGTTTCCATTCTATAATTTCGTATTAAGTTGCTCTACTCTTTTCCCCATGTAAACAAGTGAACTTTTTCACATATGAGGTATATTAAGTTCAGAGATGAATTGGATAATCACCTGGCTTAGATTGTACAACTGTTTATGTTCTCAGTATAGAGAAATTAAAGTCTTGAGTGTCCTTTTGAAAGGTGGTGATTAAGTTTTTCATCTAAAAATGTTTCACTGACAACACTATAACCTAAGATGTTGGCATTACCTTTTCAGAAGTTCACAAGAGAAAGCCTCATTCCAAATTCACCAGCCTAAGTATAGACACATGTAAAGAAGAAGAATTCATCAGCAATAACTGGCCTTTATAAATTTTTGAATTTTGGTAGAAATCATTCTAAAAGGAAAACATAACTCAGAAATATCAAAAGAGGATATTAGCTTCTTTAAATTCTGTTTCTCCGGGGATAATTTTGTCTCAGGAGGCTTATCAGTCTAGGATCTGATTTTCACCTTTATAGATTTCATCTCTTCTCCCAAATAAAACAACACATCAGGTGATTATACACACACACACACACACACACACACACACACACACACACACACCACTTTAACAGTAAACCGATAAAATGATAGGATTTTAATTTCCTCATTTATAATATCATACTAAGGATCAGGACATGTATTTCTGTATTGAAAAACAGTCCTTCCCAAAAGTAAATTAAACGCCTGAGAGAAAAAATGAGTACAGTTAAGGCTTCTTGCTGTATATGGAATTCAAATGAATGAGACTTAATATACTTAAGAGGCTCTTTTACTCTTTTAGGGAAAAGCCTATAGAATGATCTTTGATCCACTGTATAGTACAACAATTTCATTTTTAGAATTCCTGTGTCTTCCAAATAGTGCTTCATGTCATCATATTATGGTAAGTACATGCTGACAATTTTTAATTATGCAATATTTTAATTAGAAATCAGTAATTTCAAAAGAGGTAAAATACTGTTTCTCTACATTTATTATATCCACATATTTCCTTTCCAAAAATGAATTGGCAAGGCTTTGAAATATTTTCATCATCAATTCCAGAAAGAAACAGGTTATGTGTAGTTAGTTATCTCAACTCAAATTTCAAAATTGGTCCAAAGACAAATGTTTAATTATTAGTATCAGAATAGCTCTTAAAGCCAAACCAAAAAAAGTTGTATATTTCTTAATTTCACCCATGTGACCAGAAAGTATTTACAACTTGATTCATTTCAATTCAGTTCAACAAATATTTATTGAACAGTTACTACATGCCAACCATTGTGCTGGCCACTGGAGTGTGAAAGCACAAAGAAGAATCTATTATCCAGCCATTAGAAAATGACTAGCAGTGGGAACAAATTTAGGTTAAAAACAGCTTTGGATTTCTCTATGATACCTTATTATCATAAGAAAAGCTATATATTTCATAATTGTTTAAAAATAAGAGAAAAATGTAAAAATAAAGTTTCCAAATGGAATGATTAAGTATTCATTTTTTAAAAATGTCATTTTTTCCCAATAAACCAAAAATTGGAAAATAAAAACAAAATACAGAGGGGGAAAAACATTCATGGTATTAAGTTATTACTGTCACTCAAACTAGAAAATAAAATTTCAGAAATTTAATCTGGGTTAAAAATCACATGAAAAATAGAACAAATACTATGACTGTAATTTGAATGGCACTTTTTCTAACTATTCTTTGAATAAAGCACATAAGTTCTATATATTAAAAGCAAATAGAATAGAAAGTTTTCAGTGTGAACATTTGGGGGTTTATATGGAGCATCAGAAAACTGGTAAAAGTTAGGGCCACACAGACATTAAATTCTACATACCATTTTCCCTGTGCCCCCTTACATCACTCCATAAACCTCTATGGATTACGAACCCTGCTTCAGTCATTAATTATAACATTCACCTTGCCATAAGATTACAATATCTGCTAGCACACTTTTTAATATTCTTATTTGAATGTTGATATCTTTACCTATTTCATTATAGGGGCATACTGTTGTCTCTTGTGGTCCTGCCTAATGACACATACTTGCCTTACAAAACCTGTCTCACTCCAGCCATCTCAATATATAGCATGTTCTATCTGACTTGAGAGCTCCCTTACATCACTCTTCTGTCTCTTCTGTCCCCCAAAGTCCATTTCTAGGACAAGCCAGTTTGAAATTTCTCACTGTGGTTAATATTTCCATCCCCATAATCTTTCAAGACATTATAATGATCACAAATTTGTATTTCATCAATAGTATTGATATTAATGACAAATTGATTAGATGGGAGACAAACTGGACCCAAGAAGTGTATTCAGAACTCTACCTCCATTATCAAATGAAAAGATAATTAGGGCTTGAACTAAGGCAATTTTGGAATCAAAGTGTTAACTGTTCTACCACCATAATCCTGCTGCCCACTAAGCTTCATCTTCTGATTTCCATCTCTTTGGCTGTATCTTCTGAAGTAACAGATGACTTTAATATGGTATATTTACAAAGCTTGAGTTTATTTTCTATCATTTCATAACATTTTCCATATCTCTATATCTTTGACTTCATCTTTTTGTCTAGTCTAATTTACACTGTCTTGAAAAGTATTGATTGCCAACTGCCTATAATGGCTGGGATGAAATAAACAATAGTAAATTAGTATATTTATACCAGAATTGCATATAAAGAGAACTTCTGAACTTCCTTTTATTTATTCCAAATATAAATTTTCCAACCTTAAAAGATTATATATATATATGATATATATATATATATCATATATATATTAGACTGTGATAGCTTTTCTTTTATCTATCCAGGATGTCCTATCATTCTTCTTCTATTAGAAACAATAGCCTCTTTTTGGGGATAATTCCCCCCACCCACCTCCATGAGGTTTAAGTAGAACGAACCGTCGATCACAGTAGCATGTCCTCCATTCCTCAGCAGCTATGGCAACAGGCAGGTTATCTAAATTTGGCCAATCAGGCTATTTCCAGTTCAGAAATTACAAGTGACCCAACTCTACCCAACAGCCATTGACCCAACACTGATTCCCCTCAGAAAATGTCTGTTAGAGATAGCAGGACAGGCTGTCTTTCTCATCGGGCCAATATGCTGAAAGGAACAAATCTGGACATGTTTGATGACACCTCAGCCAGCTTTGAGATAATAAGAGGGAATTAGGTTTACAGACAAATGAATATGAGACATTGATGGAAAGAGTGATTAAAGCATCATTTGTGCCTCTAAAATAAGCTCTGGAATAAATATAATATGTAGAGTAAAATGTCTGGGTTTCAATTTAATTTTAATAGAATTCAACAAAGTATCTACGTGCCAAGAACTGTTGTATGTTTGTGTGAGGAAGACTGCAATTAAATTGGTTCCAAGAGCCTGGTGCCTGTATCCTCCCAAAGCAGGCACATTTCCTTTCCAAGCTTCCAGCCAAGCACAAATTTAAGTGCAGGTTCATGAGCCACTCTTTCTGAGAAGGCTACTATAAACTCACACAGTCCCTACCTAGGACACTAACCACTCCTACAATCATCAGGTCCCCAGCCAGGGTCTCAATAGGTTTCTGGATTTGGAAGAAGTACATATTCTCCAAGTCTATGCCTTCATTCTCCTGCCCACAATCCACAGAGGCCTAAAGGAAAACTCCATCATTATGTATGAAGGGCTGTGTATCAATAGCACAACTGTTTCACCTTTCTAGTCTTGCCTTACTGCCCTTCTCCATCAAGAATATCCCCATTTAATTGCACTCAGTGTTTCTACCCCATGCAACTTCCTTATGAGTCCTAAAATATCAACAGCTAATCAAAATCCAAACAAAATATAGGTTACTCAGATAATTTTTGGAAAATTGGCAGGAGTGGGGGAAAACACCATATAATAAGCACAGACTGGCATAGGCCTGTAGGAAGATATTTAGGTGGAAGGTACTATCTGACCCTTGAGCATTGCATGTGCAATCTGACCAGTGAGAAGAGAATGGCCCCCATGGCTTTTTCATTAAGATGGAGGTAATTTTCCCATAGTTTTCTGACTTATTGAACCTTCATTCAAGGGAATCCACCAGATATTTCAAGTCTGCCTTTTGCTCTCAGCCCACAGAGACCCTACTCATCACTCTGAACGTCAGTACCCCTTCCTGAAGGTCAAACTGAGAGAACCCCTGTAAAACATCCTATGATTCTATGGCTGGCCTACTGCCTATCCTCCTGAGGAAGGCCTGGTGCAGAGAAGCAATTGTGGGAACGTGCATCCTATCTTGAAGATGATGCCAAATATATTAAAAGCATTCATTAATGTGAAGAAATCTGACTTCACACGATTCATGAAAATGTTCTGTACTGCCAGAGTGCTCTTAACACCTTTCCCTGATTCACGTATACATCCCAAGCAACTCAAGAACCTGAATCTAAGTCTCTCCCCTTACCTCAGAATTTGTCCTTTTACTTGTCCTGTTTTGGACCCCAGGGCCATGTACACTGTGCCTTTTCTTATCAAGGATGCTGCCTTTTATCTTTTTGGGTTCCCTTGTGCTCATACCACACAAGTCAATGTCACTTTATTTCCATATTCCAGCCAAAGAAAGACCATTGGACCACCTATTTGCACCAGAGAAGAAAACTATATGTGTTAAAAATCCTCTTTATCCAAAAATATCTTGAATGTAATTCAACCAAATGAGTATTTCAAAGAAAGCTTTTCTATCAATGACTTCTTGGAGTCAATGGATATGATGTGTCTATATTTTTTTGTATGAAACATAAGGGCATAAAACAAATTTCACAGGATTAGAGGTGGAATTGGTAAAGAAGGCCTGGAAAGTACAAATGCCACCAGACAGTTTCCAGAGATGGCACGTCACTATTGCTCACTCTCTCCTCATAACTAAAATCCAAAAAAGTGAGAATTACCTCATAGTCACAGAGAAAATATCTATATCTCCCCAGCCACATGTGGGGATTATGTTAATTGGTATACTTAAATATAAAAATACTCCTAATATCCAATATATTAAGAATAAATACCCTGTCAGCTTGTGTATGCATATAGCTAAAGCCACTTATACCATATGTAGATAGATAAACATGCATAGAGAGAAAGAGTTGCCGATGGATTCACTCAAAGTCAGTATTGTTTTTCTTGCATCTAAGTCTTACACGTGAATTAAATCAGAGATCAGTGGTTTTGGAGATACATATAGTTCCAGCAACCAATCAGTGACTGTGAATACGTCATTGAGGAAAGGGAAGAAAATTTAATTACGTGTTCTAGGCAAATCAAGCCACCCACGAGTGTATTTTCTGGACATGGTGGTATTTTTACTGGCATGGCATAGCTACATGATGCTATTTTCCTAAGTTAATATATTTTTTGAACAAAAGTTTGACCAAAGCAGTTGGCAAAAGTCGATTTTTATTTTTTTCAGTTGAAGGGGTGGTTCAGAAGAGGCATCACTTTGACATTCGTCATGTATGAATGGCTGTAGGTTCTCAAATTGGCTAAAATGGCACTACTGGAATAGCATGAAGAATTCTTAGGAGGAAAAAATTAAAACCTGGTGAAATCTGAAAAGCTCTCCAGGAAAACTGACACTCTGTTTCATATGCCATTCCATTACTATTAATAATTAGCTCATTTTCCTAAGGAGGGAAAAAAAATGTTCCAGATGGCCAGTGATGAGAAGAAACAATTGCCAACATTGATTAGGCAGCAAGAATCAGTAAGGTAGTCAGCACTGTGCAAGCACTGTCAATGGTATAGAAGATGTGTAAGATGTGATCACTATCAAGACACATTAAAATTGGAGAAGGCTAAAATGCATAGCAAAGAAAACCAGATGGTGTGTAATTTTAAACTATACACCAGTATTCTTTCCCACCATCTTTGCCTGGCTAATTCTTAATTATCTTCCAAAATTCATTTTACATATTAGGTCCTTCAGGAAGCATGCCTCAATATGGTACACTTCCCTTGTCCCAGTCCCACAAAGCACTGGATGGTATTTCATTGCACTCTATGCCTATCTCTAAAGTATAGTGGAGGTCACACTATATCATTACGATCTCCCCAACTGGGCAATGATGTCTTGAGAGCCACATCTTTTCATTTTTGTTTTCCAGCACTTGGCATCACTGGCAGTGAGTAGGAGCTCAGTAAGTGTTTGGTATATTAGCCTTAAACCATCAATGGGGACAGAAAAAAAAGAGGGATAAAGAAGTAAGATATGTAATGAATATGGATTTTAATATTTACCAGTTCCAGAGTTAAAGTGGCCAACTCTCTCTTCTCTGCCCAGTACCCCTCTTTCCAGAACAAAATGACTCTTTTCTCATCCCATGTGATTCTAGGATGCCTTCCCTTAACCACAGCCAGTGACCCAAGATGTGTACAGAAATCAGTCAAAGAATTGGACATAAAACTCAACTATAGCTGATTAGAACCTTTTCTTGAAATGTACCCCCTAGCCACAAGGTGAGAGAGGGTCTTTCTTCTTTTGTATATCAAGCTGGAAGCCTGTCATCTACTACTTTGCCCCCTGTGTAGGGAGAGCATATGTGAAGCAACAGAAGATGGCCAAGGAGAGGCAAGATGCACCAGGAAATAGAATGAAGGCAAGCATCAGATCCAGGTTTGCAATGCATATTCTGTTTCATTTCAGCTAGAGTTATCTGTCACTTAGAACCAAGAGGAGCCCAGCCTAACACAATAAACTTACATTAAACTGTACAGTAAACCAAATTCTCTCACAATATTTTAAATTTCCAAATTATCTATGATTAACATTATTATTACTCCAGTTTTAAAAATCAATAAATTGAGGCTCACAAGAGTCAAAATATCTTGCTTATAATCTCACAGAAAATGTGTCAAATTTACCTAGATATTCTGATTTCAAATGCAATGTTCTTTTCATTATATATTGCTGCTTTAAGTTGGAGTTAAGATTCCAGCTCAAATTTACAAAAGCACAAAACATGCTATGACACAATGTATAGAATGTACATAAGGGTGACCCTCTGAGAAAGAGGGCAGAACAATAACTGTCCTCATTTCTGTGCAGAGTACAGAATGGCTTTTGCTCAGAGAAGAGCATGTTTTTTCTTTTTTTTTCCCCCTCTGGTCTTTCAGCAGACCCATATGAAGTCAGTCATACCCAATGTCATATGCTGTTTCAGCATGAAGCATACTCCACCCTTGAGAGGTCATATTTCAGGAATGACGTGATTTCTGTGTATATGGTGGGGGATGGGAAGGTAAGGAGAAGAAGGAAAGACTATGTATATATTCATATAAGGAACTGGGGCTTCCACTGGGTTGAAACACCATATAAACACATTATTGTCAGTAAAATTGAAGACCTGGTTAAACTGGAAAACCAGAGGTAAGAAAGACTTTTTGTTTTTAAATATGGAAACAGAAGAAGCCATAACTGAAAATAAAGTGGGGTTCCTGGATAGTCAGTCTCCTGTGTTTTTGGTTGGTGAAAGTCAATGGAATCCTTTCATAGCAAGCAGAAGTTGGCTACAGGGGCAGCTGACATTGGAAACACAGCACAGAGCTCATGTTTTGTGGAGTTTATTGACTGCTTCCCAAACAGAAGAAATAAACAGAGGACTGGGTTTTTAATTTTAGGATCTATTTGCACCCTACTAAATTAGAGAACCCAAATGACGTCTGCCCGGAGGAACTCCTGGCTGCACCAGTGCTTTCTTTCCTGGCTTGACAAAAGATGATTCAGTTCTAAGTAGGCACATATCACTCCCTTGGCCAGAAGTACCAGTCACTGGGATAAAATAGAAAATAATGCTGTTGCCATTGTGTTTGTGATAATGTTACAACTTCAGCTCTGCCAATTAATTTAGTTTCAATTCAGTTTTAAAAAAACAAGTTATGTACTAAAAGTCACAAACCAAGTTTGCTAACCTGTGGTGGGAGGCTTATAGCTTCCCCCTCAAAATTCCCAATTAAATTTCATTTTTTGAACTTTGTTTTAATAAACACTTACTGAACATTTTCCATATATATTATTTTCTTCTTTAGATAAAAGATATTTTGTTTAGATATTTTGTGAATATATTGTCTCTTTTTTTAAAGATTTTATTTATTTGAGAGAGGAGGAGGACCAGAGGGAAAGGGACAAGCAGACTTTGCACAGAGCACAGAGCCCAATGTGGGACTCAATCTCAGGACCCTGGGATCATGACTGGAGCCGAAGGCAAATGCTTAACCGACTGAGCCACCCAGGCGTCCCAAGAGACAGTTATTTTAAATCCTAAATGTAATGTTTTCTCCCCCTTGTTTCTATGAGAGTTAGCCTAAATCCTATCAAATGGAGTATACAGGTTTTTACTTCATCATACAGAGATGTATTGAAGGAAGGGGGGAAAAATGAGTCTATACTTCAAATCCACTAAGTTCATTTGGTTAACTAAATTAACTCAGGAAAGCCATTATGAGTCAAGAATTATGTGGAATTGATTAACATTACAGGTGAAAGTAGCTGAGTCTTCCTGGTAGAAAAAAAAGGGTTCAGGGGCACCTGGGTGGCTCACTCGGTTAAGTGTCTGCATTCAGCTCAGGTCATGATCTCCAGGTCCTGGGATCGAGCCCTGCATCAGGCACCCTGCTCAGCAGGGAGTCTGCTTCTCTTGCTCTATTTCTCTCTCTCTCTCTCTCTCTCCTTCTGCCCCTCCCCACCACTTGTTCTCTCTCTCTCTCTCTCAAATAAATAAATTTTTTAAAAGAAAACAAAAAAAGGGCCTGGAAAAGAGATTAAAAGGATAACTAGGTGTAAAGAGTTAAAGCAACCTGACTAGAAGTCCTTTGGGGAAAATATGTATTGAATTCAAATAATGGGATGCCTAAAGGATTATTAAATAACAGGAACTTATAATCAATTTTGAATCATTTTTTTGTTTCGGTTTGAATGCTCTCCATTACCCTGGACTAAGATAAGGTCCACGATACACGGAAATACTTGGGTTTTAAGAAACTCAAGTAAAGTGATTTTTTTTTTAACACATATGTATTTGGTATGGAGCAAAGACAGGAGAATAGTCCCAGGAAGTGAAACATGAGTGAAACTGAACTGGGACCAGGAACTGGGATCACAAGTCACCATAAAAAAAAAGATCCTAGAAATGCACAGCAATCTAAGTGAAAACACTGAGATACTGCCTACTATCTTACACATGCAGAAACAGAATATAGATCTGTGGGCTTGAGCCAAGTTTTTACTAATAAAATGCAGATTTAAATGGATGGCTTCAATTAATATTTTTTCCAACATTCCAACATGTTTTATTTTTTATTTTTTTATGTTTTATTTTTTATTATGTTCAATTAGCCAACATATAGTACATCATTACTTTTTGATGTAGTGCTCAATGATCCAGGAAACAACATGTTGTTTTATTCCAATGGACATGACTTCCTAAACCAACAAGCAGAAGTATAGAAGTAAAAAGCGTTATGGATTTAGATTGTGGAGTTCTACAGGTACCTTGGTATTGTGGGACCATAGATTCTGGAGCCAGGGTAGCAAGTAATGGGGTTGACTGTAAAGGACACCCATTTCATAGTTATGGAAAGCTTTATATGGATCAAGAAGGACCTTGGAACACCCCAAAGGCAAAAGAGAGCCTTAGAGATTTAAGCACAGAAGTGATACATCAGATTTATGACCTAGTAAAACCACTTGGAATTGTGAATAACATGGCTATAAGGGGGATAAGTATATAGTGAAAAAGACCACTCATGAATCAGGTTAGCAATAGGATTAGCAACCCTCCTGTTATCTAATACTTGAGCAGTTTCATTCAAAATTTTCTTCAGAGGCCTAGCATCCCTGCCAGTGTAAAGTACTGAGGAGCAAGAAAATGCTGCCTAAAAAAATGGAAACTCAGATTCAAGTTAAAAAAGACAAACCACAGGAGGATGACTTTGGTATTTTCTTTTAACTAATGAAAACATCAGAAATTGCTAATACCCACAGTTTTCCAGGAAGAAAGAACTGCTTTACATGGGGCTTTCCTGCCAAAGTTTTCATCTCTACTTTTTAAAAGAGAGCCTTTGGGGCACCTTATACTCTATAAATTCAGTATTTGAGTAATTATTTTAGTTCTATAAATTTTATAGAGAAAGTAAGTTTTCCTTGTAAAAAAATTTTTGCTATAGGTTGACAATTGAAGAAGACTGAAAATTAAGATTAAAAAATTGTAGTTCAATGTGTTCAGAAGATAGAAAGGAGGATCTTTAAGCTATGATAAACTGGAAAAAATAATCATGAATATAAGAATACTATGAATACTATGAATAAAACTGAACACAGAATCACCTAAGATTAACTTCTTGAATCTCCCAAAAAGAAATGCCCAATGCTTAAAGACCAAAATGAAGACATATCTATTCAAATGCTATTTTCTTTCAACTTCTCTGTCACAGTAGTTAGAGAAAATGACTAAGAGGAAATTAATTCTTCCAATCCATGGACACAGAATATCTTCCCATTTATTTGTTTCTTCAATTTCCTTCATCAATGTTTTATAGTTTTCAGTGTACAGATCTTTCACCTCCACAGTTAAATCTATCCCCAGCATGGAATGTTTTTGATACTATTGCAAATGGGATTGTTTTCTTAATTTCTTTTTCAAATAGTTTAGTATATAGAAATGTGAGTGATTTTTCTATATTTTTTTATCTTGCAACTTTACCAAATTCATTTATTGGTTCTCAAAGTTTTTTTTATTGAGTCTTTAGGGTATTTTATATACAAAATCATGTCATCTGTAAACAGAAACTATTTCACTTCTTCCTTCCCAATTCTAGTATCTTTTATTTCCTTTTCTTGCCTCATTGCTCTAGCTAAGACTTCTAGTACTATGTTGAATAGGAGTATGAGAATGGGCACTCTTGTCTAGTTCCTGATCTTAGAGAAAAAGGTTTCAAACTTTCACCATTGACTATGATGTTAGCTGTAGGCTTGTCATATATGTCTTTTACTATGTTGAGATATGTTCCTAATTTGTTAAGAGTTTTTATCATGAATAGTTGTTGAGTTTTGTCACATGCTTTTTCTGCATCTATTGAGTCCACCATATAATTTTTATACTTCATTCTGGTAATGTGGCTTATCACATTTACTGATTTGTGTACACTGAACCATCCTTGCATCCCCAGGATAAATCCCACTTGATCATGGTGAATGATTCTTTGAATGTACTGCTGAATATGGTTCGGTAGTAATTTTTTAAGATTTTATTTATTTATTTGACAGAGAGAGCACAAGCAGGAGGAATGAGATTGAGAGAAGCAGGCTTCCCGCTGAGCAGGGAGCCCAATGTGGGACTCAGTCCCAGAGCCCTGGGATCACGACCTGAGCCGAAGGCAGATGCTTAGCCAACTGAGCCACCCAGGCACCCTGGTTTGGTATTTTATTGAGAAATTTTGTGTCTATATATTCGCTAGGGAAAATGGCCTGTAGTTCTCTTTTCTAGTAATATCCTCTTCCGGTTTTGGTATCAAGATAATGGTGGCCTTGTAATATTAGTTTGGGAGTATTCCCTACTCTGATTTTTTGGAAAAGTTTGAGAAGGACTGGTGTTAATTCTTTAAATGTTTGGTAGAATTCACCAGTGATACAATCTGGTCCTGACCTTTCTTGTTTGGGAGGTTTGGAATTACTGATTAAATCTTACTAGTAATTGGTCTATCCAGATTTTCTATTTCTTCCTGATTCAGTCTTGGTAAATTGTATGTTTCTAAGAATTTTTTCCATTTCTTCTAGGTTGTCTAGTTTGTTGGCATATAGTTGGTCATAGTAGTCTCTGATGATCCTTTGAATTCAAGAGGTATCTGTTACAATGTTTCCTTTTTCATTTATAATTTTGTCAATGTGGGTTCTCCTTCGTTAGTCTAGCCAAGGATTTGTCTTTTTTTTTTTTTTTTTTTGCCTATCTTTCAAAGAAACAACTCTTAGTTTGTTTCTTTTGTTTTGTTCTCTTTCCTGTTGTTTTATTTGGTTCCTACTTCATTTATTTCTTCTCTAATTTCTATTATTTCCTTTCTTCTGCTAACTTTGGGTTCATTTATTCTTCTTCTGGTTACTTATGGCAAACAGGTTGTTTATTTGGGAATCTTTCTTGCTTCTTAATGTAGACAGTAATTTATTTTCAGTCCATTTTCTGTTATTTAGATTAGGTAAACCTTTTTGATATGTTCACAAATCAATGTATTTTATCCTCTGACATCTCCACTCTAGTACCCATCCAGAGAGTTATGTGTTCAATTATTGTACTTTCCAGTTTAATAATTTCCTTTTGATTTTTCTTTGATATTCTATTTTTTAACTGAGATTTTTCTATTTTTTCATTTGTTACAAGAGAATTTTTATTTTTTTTTAATATTTAAGACTTATTTATTTTAGAGAGAGAGAATACAAGCAGGGAGAGGGGCAAGGGGAGAGAGAGAGAGAGAAGCAGGTTCCACACAGAGCACATAACTGGACAGGGGGCTCAATCTTATGACCCTGAGATCGTGACCTGAGTGGAAATCAAAAGTCAGATGCTTAACGTACTGAGCCACCTAAGTGCCCCTGTTTCAAGAGAATTTTAAATTGCTAAAGTGCTTTTATGACGGCTACTTTAAAATCTTCTTCAGATAATTCCAACATTTGATTTGTCAATATGTTGCCATTGTCTTTTCTCATTCACGTTGTGGTATTTTCCTGGTTCTTGATAGGATTTTTTATTGCACCTGGACTTTTTGATTTTGTAATATAAGAAAATGAGGGGTGTCTGGGTGGTTCAGTCGTTAAGTGTCTGCCTTCGGCTTAGGTCATGATTCCATGGTCCTGGGATCGAGCCCTGAATTGGGTTCCTTGCTCAGTGGGGAGCCTGCTTCTCCCCCTGCCTGCTGCTCCCCTGGTCATGCTTTCTCTCTCTCTCTCTCTGTCAAATAAATAATACCTTTAAAAAAAAGAAAATGAAATACATACACATAAATATATTTGTGTTAGGTCCAGGGATTTTATATTTATATACATGTATACAAATTATAATATATATTTATAAGACTTTCCTCCTGTTGGAGGTATACCACAAGGGCCAAGTAGGTATTTAAGACTAGCTTCTTGGTCTTACCACACCACCCCACACAAGTAGGGTACCCACTAGTGCAGCACTATTTTTTTCAAGTAGGGCTAAAAGAGCCCTTCCCTGCTGGGCCCCATGCTACTACAGGAAGAGAAAGGGAAAAGCAGAATACAAACTAGTCCTACCTCTTACCATTTCACTGAGTCCTGTTGATGCTGGGGCGGAAGGCAGTAGGGAGTGAGTAGACTGTTTTGCATCATCTTGTTCAGTCTCCTAGATGCCAGGTGGCGGTGGAGGTTCACCAACCACTGGACCACACGGAAACTACCTGGGTGGGGTGGTGGGGGGATTAGAAGCACTGACTGCTTCTGCTGGTTGGGGAATAAAGATGGGTTTCCCACTCAGCCCCACTGCCACTACCCTAGCAAGGGAACCAAAGAATCTCCTGATTAAGCTAGTTGAGAACAGAAGGTCAATGCCTGCTTGAGCCCACCAACACCCAATGGGGCAACCAGAATCACTGGATTCTGTGAGGCAGGCATAATGAGGCATAGCACCTCTCTGAAACCATAAAGTATAGGGGTGGTTGTTTTGTTGGTGTTTGACTGGAGTAGGGGAGATATTGCCAAAAACATGTTCTATTGTCAGACTACTCTTTTTTTTTTTTTTTTTAATCTGCTTTCAATGTAATGCACCTACATCATGGGTATTCTTTTACTTTATGCTTCTTCTTTGAATTCTGAGTTCTTCTAGCAGTATCTTATCTTGCTTAGTCTTTTATATTACACATCCAGCCTGTCTAAGGTATCTAAACTGTTCCTTAAGCAATGTTTATGAAAATTTCAGTATCTATCCTCTTCTGTTGAATATGTTTACAGAAAATCTCATTGAAAGGTTGATATTGGCAAGTTTTTTCTATCTTCTCCATTCACAGATGTCTACTCATCTGTTGATACTGCAAGACAAAGTGGCTTATTGTTCTCTTTTCACACAACTTAACCTGTACACATTCTGTCTATGAAAGGAGTTTGCTTAAAAATGATTGTAGGGTAAGAAGTATAATGACATTAATAACTTTAAATATTTTAACCTTTACTTGTGGCTATTTTTAATGGAGTTCCTGAAAATATATTTTTATTATGACAGCTTAATTATTTATTCCTGATCTTTACCGTCATCTTTCCAAAAATGAAATCTTTGAGGTTTTATTACATAAGGTATAGAATAAATTATATGCACCTACAACATACAAATACTCATTTTATATATTATTACAAAAATTGTGTTATGTTAGTTATGATTATGTTATTCTTAGAATTCACTTATACTTTACTCAGGTTATTACCCTGTAATTAAACATTCTTAATGCAAGCAAACGTGTATCTTTATGTTTCAATGAACATATACTTTTTCTTTCACTTATTCTGTGAGTATTAGGGTCTTGGAAATAGAAGGAAATATTTTTCAACATCTGTTCAACTATCAAGTCCTTTTAATATGAGACTTTTTATCAAAGTGAAATAAGTTACCTGTTATATAGGGATAAATGGAAAAGATAGCTAGCATACATTTATCTATAGACATCTGAAGAAGACTCCAAAGGACAAGAACATACCAGCTAAATTTTGGCTCAAAAATGTTGAGAACAAAGACAGCATTTCCTTAACTCTTATGGTGGCATGTTTCCCTGGAAGTAAAACTTCATCTTGCTCTTGCAAGAACTGTACTTCTTCTAAGTGTAAACAATTTGTAAGAAGTCAATACCATTGATACTTTTAACTAAACACTTTTTTCATTGTATTGTGTTGTTTTAAAAATCCACGGAAGCAGGGGTGGCTCAGTCGGTTAAGCCTCTGCTGGCTCAGGTCATGATCCCAGGGTTCTGGGATCAAGCCCCGCACTGGGTTCCCTGCTCCATGGGGAGCCTGCTTTTCCCTCTCCTTCTGCCAGGTGCCCCCCTCCCCCGCTTGTGTGTTCCCTCCCTCTCTCTCTCTCTGTTAAACAAATAAATAAAATCTTAAAAGAAAAAAAAAGTTTTAAAAAAATCCATGGAAGCAATCGTTACGTGGCTATGAATTATACATGAATATTTTCCACTTTGATTCATCATTCTAAAATTTTTATTTTTCGTTTTAAGGAAAAGAATTCTCAAATCCTTTTCCCTTTCTTTTTTTCTCAACTTTTCCATGTCTCCTCTTTCCCCCCCAACCCCAGTTTTCACATCTATGTTTCTCCTTTCCAGTCAAGTGCTCCAACCAGTGGTCAAGGCTGCCAGTAAGCAAAGATTTACTCAACGTGTGAGGATGTGGAGGAATATTGGCTGCTGCATGCACGGGCTGGCTTTCTCTGGCAGTGTTACACTAACAGCTACTGTCAAATAGAACATCATATTGACCAAAAGAGCTGGTAAAAAGCCATTAGAACTAGCAGAAATTACCTGTGGCTTAGTATAATTTCTTACTTTTTTCTTTTTTTTTTTACTCCTTTCTTCCTTACAGGATTGTTATAGCTCTCCAATTGACACAAGGAAAGTGCTTAAATGGTTTCAATAAAATGACTCATATAAAGAAGGAAAGATAATTCAACATATCCAATAAAGATTATATTTATTAATAACTATTAGTAAAGAGCACATAAAGGAATTCTTGTTCATATTCTCATTTTCAAATGTTTGCAAAATCCTCACATTTATTGTATTACATGCCAAATGCTATAATTTCAACACTTTATCATTTGTGGTGTTATGAGGCAATAGAATGTGCACAGATATGGGGTGCCTGGGTGGCACAGCGGTTAAGCGTCTGCCTTCGGCTCAGGGCGTGATCCCAGCGTTCCGGGATGGAGCCCCACATCAGGCTCCTCCACTATGAGCCTGCTTCTTCCTCTCCCACTCCCCCTGCTTGTGTTCCCTCTCTCGCTGGCTGTCTCTATCTCTGTCAAATAAATAAATAAAATCTTTAAAAAAAAAAAAAAAGAATGTGCACAGATAAAAAGAAAGCATACATAAGAAATAAATTATGTCATGTGTTCATACTTCAATGGTTCTTAATGTTTATATACTGTATGTGTGTATATTCTTATACATAAATTCTTAAATGTGCAAATATTTATGGATAGTATCCCATGAATAAAAAAATATTTTTTAAATGATTAAAATATGGCAATTGCCAAAGAAACCCTGATTTATACTGCAATGTCTCCTGAAGGCTGTATACATTCAAAGTAGATCTTGCATTGCAATGGACTAACATTCCCTTAGCTAATCATAGGTGGGTCCACACTAGATCACATGAATTAGTACTTTTTTTTATATAAAGCAGTTAGTAGGTCAGACATTTCAAAGGATTACACTTCAACAAAGGAAAGGTATAGTGATGAACTCTCCTAGAATAACATGTGCCAGACATACATTAACACCTAACTCTGTGGTATCTAACGTATACAAGCCTCCAGAGCAGCTGCACATACATTTCTTTTTGAAATTACAGACAAATAAACCTGTCCAGATGCTTAATCTCTTCTGCATTCTCCCTGTTTTTATTTTTCCTTGTTATGTTTACCTTACTTTATTAACTTTAAGTTTTCCAGACTTCTGCCTAATTTAGCAACCGAGAACTGATCCCCACCATTTTTTGATCTTCCAAATCTCGGATACCCCCTATGCCTGGAAATTATGAAAGCAAAACTTGATGATTCATTGACTTTTGGTTCTAAGTGTCTCACCTACCTGTGTGACTGTAACAGCCCTGTTTCAGTTTGGCATCAACCAAATGAATGGAGGACTATTCTCCAAGTAGAGTCAGGTATTTAAAATAGTCTTTACTATTTACAACAATGTGATTAATATTTGTAGCAGACAGAGAGCTAGGAACTAAGTGAGAATATTATTTAAGTTCAGTGCACAGCTCAATGTTGAAACACATATTTTGCTATGCTATTCTTTTTGGTACTGACTACAACTTGTTGCCCATTTATATCAAGTACTTCTTTGTGATATGGTTTATACACTTATGTCATCAAAGTCCTATTTAGATGGACTAGGCTTGGTTTTGTAACAGGAGATAGAAAAAGAAAAGGAGCTCTCAAGGGGCTCTGTCTGAGGATGTGTATGGGGGGAGTAGGGACAAACCAGCACATCACACAGTGCATACGACATATGACCTCAGGTCATAGGCTCTAGGGATACAATTGATCCAGTTTAATAAAAAGAATAGAAATAATGGTAGCAGGAACTGCAGTTATGACCAAAAGCAAAAGCACAGGGTGTTCAAAATTATACCTGTGTTTCTCAAACTGGATTATTTGACAAAAAATGACTTTTTACACTGAAAATATAAAGATGCAAGACTAATTAGGAAAAATTTTAAAATATTAATAGTAAGCCATACCAAACATTAAAATATATTATAAAACAAATTAATAAAACAGGTTAGTACTGGCTGATAGCTAGGTAATCAGAAGATAGCAACAGATCAGAAGATAGAGCCAATAGTTATATCAAATATTTATAGGAATTTGGTTCAAATACTGCAACGTTTTCAAATTTATGTAGAAAAGATGAATTATTCAAAAAGCAGTGTTATAAAAAATGGACAGCTATTTGCAAAAATATAGCTGGACTTCTCCTTCCCTTAGTCCTTATACCAAAATAAATTTTAGATTGATTCAGCATTTTAACATAATAAATGAAAACTTTCAAGTGCTTGAAGAAAACATTGAAGATATTTTTAACATATGCTTGGAGTAAGATGACCCTTCTAAGCAGATGACACAAAATTCAGAAATCATTAAGAAAAGATTTGATAAATTTAATAATATACAAATACAAAGTTTAAAAATGAAAAGAAAAATGACTGGCAAAAGTGGCTTAAATTAATAAGAAAGTGTTAATTTCTTAATTAGAGTAGCATAATTTTACAAGTTCATATGCATATATGTACAAATTCAAAAATACATGCAAAGACATGCAGATCTGTGATTGTAAATGCATACGAAGCTTAGTTGAATTTATAAAGGGAAACCGGGAGTCAGAGTAATATATTTTTCATCATATATCTTTCAAACTTCTATATTCTTTTTCACTGTCATCATGGGTTACATTACCTCTTCTGAATAAAATACAATTTATAAAAATAAACATGTGTGACCTTCTGGTTCCAGCCATAGTAGAATAGCTTGTTTTCGACTAATCCTCCAGCATAAAACTATAAAAGCTGGAAAAATTTATAAACCATGGATTTGAAGGTTTTGGAAGGCATCCAATATAGAAAGGGCTTGAAGAGCTAACCTCCTTGAGAGAAAGGAATGTATAATGTGAGATTCATATTGTCCCTGGCCTTCCTTGCTCACTAAAGTCATTTTCCAAATATCAGACAAGGGAAAGAGAGCATAGGCAGGAAGTACGAGTCTTGCTGCACTGAGTATAGTGAGGGCAGATTTGGGGGCTCCCATACTGACTGCCATTTAAAGGGCAAACACCAGAGAAGGAAACCCCAGAGACAGAGTTGGGAAATTAGTATACGAATCTCCCCTAAATCATTGGCTAACTTCTAAATTGCAGAGAGTAAGACTTAGAAAAAAAATTTTTAAGTCTTTGTAGAAACAGAATGTGGGAGGCTAAAATGCTACAGCAGAGATCACAGCAGCCACATGGTATTGGGAGAATAGCTGGAGTTCAGACCCTGCCAAGGTGGGTGGCTTTGGTAAGACCCAAGACTTTAATCTGAGACCCCAGAAGGGCAACGCTGTAATATCAAGGCCTACCCTTGAGGAATAAAGACAAAAATAAAATAGCTTTAATGAAGATTAAAACCAAGCCTTAACAGGACCAAGGGGATCCACTAGTGCTCTGTTTTCCAAAAGAAAATTTAGCCCACCTGGAGGAAGATAACATCATTCTGAATTTCTATGATTTTGATCCAGTCCAAAGTATGAGGCTTTGCTCATCAAAGAAAAATCAAAGAAATCAAAGAAAAATCAAAGAAAAATAACAAAGAAAAAGAGAAATCTATAGGTGATTTCAATATTTTAGTTACTTGTTAGTTATTAGTTAGGTTGCCAAAAAATAAAGAGAAAGAGAAACCTTTAAAAGCAGCCCAAGAAAATCACACTTTGCTTTCAAAGGAGCACCCCCCAAAAAAATAAGTAAATAAAACCTGCAGCTTAAGGATCATCATTAGTATGGAAGGCAGAAAACAACAGACTATATTTAAAGTGATCAAAAAGAAAAAGACAATTCACCTAGAATTCTAACAAAAATATCCTTCAAAAATGAAGGCAAAGTAAAGATGTGTCAGAGAAATAAAAACACAGAACATCAGAAGTAATCACAAACACTGGAAAAGGTGAATGCAACTGAATACTGACTGATGTCTTGTAAGGCAGATCACAAATGTAGAAGTAAAATTTAGCACAACACAAGCACAAAAGGCAGGAGTGGGGTAAACAGTGAAACTGTTTGAAGACGCTTGCATTGAGAAGTAACAAATGTGCTAATTTAAAGGTAGACATTAATACATAAATAATGCATAATTACATTCTCTAGAAATTACCACTGTAAGAAAAATAAGAGAGCTAAACTGTTAATGGAGAAGGAAAAAAAGGAAATGTGAAAATCAATTTTAAAAAACCTTTAGAAGGGAGTCAAGAGGCCACCGTGGCGCTCTCCTGCCCTACTATTCATCAACTGCAAACCCAAAAGGAAAGTTGCAAGTTCATACCATTTTAGCTACCACTTTACTACACCAGCAGGAGGAAAAGATTCTTCCCTCCTCCCTACCACAGCCCAGCCAATGAGAGACAGTCCCAGCTCAGCCAATGAAAAGCCCCTATGGTCTGCACTCCCAGTTTACTCCAATGGACTTTTTGTTTATAACAGCCCTCACAATTTCCCCTTTCTTCTACGAAAAAGTGTTCCCCTCCTTTGTTCTGCAGACTTGCCTATGGTTTTGCTCTAGTTCGCTTGTCCCAGATTGCAATTCTCTGCTATTCCCCAAAAAAAACATTCCCCCCCCCCCCCGGTAAAATAACTGGCAGTTTTATTTATTTTGGCCTTTTTAAAGATTTATTTATCCATTTATTTAAAGAGAGAAAGAGAGCTGTGGGGAGGGACAGAGGGAGAGGGAGAGAAAGTCTCAAGCAGACACCCCGCTGAGTGTAGAGCCCTACTTGGGCTCTATCTCACACCGTGAGATCATGACCTGGACCAAAGAACAAGAGTCTTAAGCTCAACCAACTGTACCACCCAGGCATCCCAACTGGCAGTTTTAAGATTAACAGAATAATTAAATTAAACCTGATTCATCCAAAATAGACAAGAAAGAGGAATAAATGAATAAAAAACATATGTGCAAATGGAAAATATATACCAACCATAGGGGGTAAATATATTTCAGAGCTGATCAAGGAAAAATATATAACCATGGGTGGAAAGAGCACACACAAACTTTATTGGATAATGAATGCTTTGACTGGTTTGCATGTGGGGGGATAGTCCTCACAATATGAGACTGACCAGAAACAAAGTTGGGAGACTTCGGAGGAGGTGGAGAAGACAAGGGCACATAATCAAAGTGCCAGGGGATTGCATGAGGGACTTACATGTCTAAGTGATGTCCCCAGGAGCTCAGCGGGGCGTTTGTCTGGTTACTGGAAGCCTTCTCTGCAGTAAATGACTTCTTCAGGGCATTTGTTTATGACAAAAATATCTTCACACTTTGTACTTGTTCTGAAAAAAGATGTTTACATAAAGAGATTAGACTGTCTATACACCTAACCCAAAAGATGCTGGCTTTGGGAGGGGAAATAATTATTTAGAGCACAGAATCCAGAGCCATATTTTAACAGTTCAAATCCTGGCTCCAATATTTATTTTCTGGGTGATTTTGAGGAAGTTACTGAACGTCTCTTGTCATAAAATGAACACGGTAATAACAGTACCCTCCTCACTGGATTATAATGTGGAATGTGTGAGGGAATGTGTGAGTTTAGGTAAAAACTACTTAGGACAAGTGCCTGGCACAAATAAGCACTATGTGAAAATAGCTATTATTTGTAGTATTTTTAAAAAGCATTCCATAGGCTTCTAGTTCATACAGAAATACTACTTGTCTGGTTGCTTTGTAATGTCTTTGAGAGTGTATTATGCGGTAAAAGATGTATTTTTTTTTTTAAAGATTTTATTTATTTATTTAACAGAGATAGCCAGCGAGAGAGGGAACACAAGCAGGGGGAGTGGAAGAGGAAGAAGCAGGCTCATAGTGGAGGAGCCTGATGTGGGGCTCGATCCCATAACGCCGGGATCACGCCCTGAGCCGAAGGCAGACACTTAACCGCTGTGCCACCCAGGCGCCCCTATTTTTTAAAAAATAAGTTCTCATGCAACAAATAAATACGTTCCTAAACTGATACATTTAAATACCCAATTAGGTTTATTTCTTATTAGTGTGGCACTCACCCTTACACGTACAGTATTGGATTACACTACAATGACTTCTGATATTTTTTGAAGTTTGTGAGCAAGTATTCAAAGTATTTAGGCATCAGGACTCTTAACATTTGGTTTGTGCTCTTATTCCTGGCTGTATCTCAGGGAAATATAAAAAATATGATTGGAAATATAAAGAATTTATTTGAAATTAGTCACAGCTCTGATTTTGGCCAAGGTAGTGCATATTCCATTTTTTTTCCATCAGCAAACTGAGAGAATAAATGGTAGTTAGATGAACTCTAAAACATTTATCGAACACAGCATCAATCTGTGACAAATATAAATTTATACACACACATAAACTCACACACAACATAGAGGTTATCCAACTACAGTTCTCAAAGGAGCCTAAGATGTTTTGTTTTGTCGATTAAAACCATATCAAAGTTATGGGACAATTTCCAGCACATCTGTTCTGGATAATATTACCATAATTATTTCCTTCCATTGAACATCTCAGCAGTACCAAAGCAATAAGCCAAGTAGGTGCAAAAATCTTATTATTAGACAGTAACAACAGGCTCCAATTCCTTTCTATCTCTAATGTACGATAACTGAAGTCAACTAAACACTTCTGATGGGATTCTCTGAATTAAAATAAAGGTCATTTGTACTTAACAGCTATAAATGAACACTCACCTCTCACTAAGCGCAAATACAGGATCTGGCTTATTTTTATTACTGCAAGATCCAGTCTGCCCTCCCACCTGGGTCTGGGCAGTGGAGGATAGAGCAGGCCACAGGCAGGGACTTCTGGGGAACACACTGAGCTCCCAATGTCCACAATGCCCCAAAACAGAGGCCTGTTCCCCCGCTGCCATATCTCACAGGAGCTCCTTAGTCTTGCCATCCAGGGAGCTGTATGGAAGTCTTCTGAGGAGGCACCTCAAAGACCTGACTCCCACAAGGCCCTATGCGCCGGCCCGGCCCCTCTCGCTCACGTGGCCTTCCACACTCCGCATGGGGAACGCAGGAGGAGGAACCCCTGGCCCCAGGAGGATGGCTGGCTAGGCTGGGGTGGCTCCTGTTAACTCAGGCCTGGAGTTCCGGGATGCCTGAAGGAAGGCGCAGGGATAGTGAACTGTGTGGTTCGTGCTGACTCGACATCCAGGCTTCCAGAGATCTTCCAGGATCTGGGTTGCGTAGAACTACGACCAACCAAAAGCGTGGACTTGTCCGGAATACCCTGACCTACGGGGTCCCTCCTCCTCCACAATAGAATTGCGAAAGCCGCGAAAACCAGATCTCGCGATACCTCAGAGCCGACCCTCCCGTGATCTCAGAAGCCAGAGCTGGCGACCCGAGCTAGAGGAGATGGGAGCGACTTTGAGTTACAGTTGCCTGACGGGCTCTGTATCAGCAGGACGTTACGGGGCATGATGTAATCACCTTCCAGACTGAATCCACGAGAGAGTGGGTGTCCTCTAGTGCTTTTCAAAAATTCAAACTGATCCAATTTAGCCTTGAATTCTAACAAATTAGTGAAAGAATCACATTATTTGGCTGAACTATTTCTTCAACTCCTGAAAATTATGGTGCCAGGGTTGAAATATCACCTCAGATAAGTGTTTTAAATCATCGTAAACAATACGATTCTTTGTGCGGTAAATTAGTTTAAACCCCAAATCTGAAGTTTGATATGTTTGCAGAAATGATGGCCCTGTTTGTTTAGCTGCTATGTTCTTCAAGAGTTTACAGTTCTTTTAAAAACATTTTAGAAATGCTACAGAAGTCAATATTTCAAAATATAATATTGAATAGAAAATTATACATTATAATGAGCCAATTATCTAAGATTAGGAGAGAAATCTTTGAAGAATTCTGCTTTGCTTGAAATACACAGATCACTTTTACTAGATGCAGAACATCAAAGAAATAATACATGGTCTAGTAAACTTTAAAAGTTGAAATAATGTTAATACCATTTTGTAAGCATTGACCTCTGTTTTAGATCCACATTTAGAATGTTTATCTATGATCTGTTTTCATTAGCTATAGTGTCTTCTGCTGTGATAACATGCAACAACATTCATTTATGTCCTCAAGAATAAAATTTAAAATTATAGGAATATTCATTTAGCAATACTGACCATTTATTGTATTGTTTATTGTATTTTATTGTATTTTTCTCTGGGGTAAAGAGAGAAGAATGTTACAATTCTCAAAGAGCTTATCCTTAAGTTTAAAGAACTAAATATGATACAAGGCAAAATCTAAAAACTAGTATGGTCAAATTAAAAGGACATATTAGAGAGCATTATTTAATTCTTACCAAGAGAATTGCAGGAAAATTTCGAGGATTTCACATTAAGTGCTGAAGAATCAGTAGTGTAGCATGGCAGATACATAATTTCCCCAAGGTAAGTAATAGAAATGATTATAATTATATTAATAAGAACTAACATATATTTACCACATACTATGTGTTTCATGTTAAGTACGTTATACATAATATTTCAGTTAATTCTTAGAACAATCCCTATGAGGTATTATTCATCCCATTTTTCAGGTGAGGTAATTGAAGTGTAGAAAGCTAAGAAACTTACTCAAGGCCACACCTTATGTAGAAAAGAATAGGTAAGCAATATGGAGCAAGAGTATGGAAGTTCTTAAATGTTTTTGTAAGATGATTTGGTTTTCTTAAATAACAGAAACTTATGGGAAAGAGTAATTCTAGTGAAAAATTTAAAGAGGGATTGAAAAGGAATGGAAAGAAACAAAATGAGGCTTCAATTGGAGACATTGTAATAGTATAGGAAATTGATGGTGAATATCTAAACTAGAGAAAATATGAGAATCTTTACACTGACAAGAAAAGATGGGGTTTCCCTACTGGGGGGGTGGGGGGCAGTGGGGAGCAGAAGATGAATCTGGGTAAAGTTTTCATTTCAATCATGCTATTTAAGAAGGTAGAATGTGTCTTTGGGGGGGGAAAATGTTCCCACAGATCTGCTTTAAATTTTGATATTTTTCTACAAATGCTTAAGTTTTGACTACCTATATTTTGAACTACTTAATTTCTGCCCAGTGCTTGATAAGTGATCATGATATTATTTTCTTTACCATTTGCTCTCCAGCAATGGTCTCTGTGAGCCTCTCCTTTCTCGTTTTTCTATTATCCAGCTCTCTTGCTTTTCCAGATCTCTGCATATGATTTATCTCCCCTTAATCTTCTCCTAAACACGTAATCATTTATTTTCTGAAAATTTATGAAATATTTACTATCTTGTCAATTTTTTATAACTACTTTATATCCTTCAGATTCTTTCCTCATTTTATTCAAATTTTCCCTTGACACAATGCTCCTAAATAATATGATTGTCTTCTCTTTCATATACAAATACTAGTCAAGTTGACTTTGCAGACTTCTGGTATTAAGGATGTTATTTATACTAATGTCAATAACCCAAATTTAAAAGACTTAACAATAATTTTGTTAATTTAAAATGATTTCTAAATCAAAATAAGGAAGAAAGGGGACTAAAAATAATATTTTGAAACATGATTAATTTTAATATGTTTACAGGGAAAAAGTAAATTCACCAGCAGGAAAAAAAATACCAAAATTAACACTTTACAGGTTTTTAGTCTCAAAGCATGATACATTTTTCATAGAAACAAATATATCACCATCATAAGTACCATAATATGGCAACATTTATACACAAGGCCATTTACCATTAATAAAATCAGTGGCAATGGTGATACAATACATTAGTGTATCTTTGTTAAAATTTTTGCTATTATACTTCCTGGCCTGCAGGAGTATTTGCCAGGATACAAAAGAAAAATGTGTGACCTCACTTTGAACAATACATAGAAAGCTCTGGCTGCCTGTGCTTAACCCTATATTTACTATATTATCACTAGGAATGTTTTCATACCACTACTCTATCATGGAACAAATAGTTCATTCCACTTACTATTAAAGCCATTCCCAAGGAATCATACATTTTAATAGATTCATTTGGACATTAAGAAATTATTTTATACAAAATAAGAAGTGCAATATCAGGACATAATATTTGATATGCCTAAACTTAACAGAAGAGAAAAACTATACAAGTATTAAGTGGAAAACAATTTCTGATTATTTGGAGTAGGCAATGGCATAGTATTGAACTGGGGAAAATGTGATACTATGGTTCCTTTCATTTTTTAAGAATTGATTATTTTTAAATGCACCAGATGATTTTCTGAAGGCCATTCACATTCAATGTTTAGATTCATTTTATTAGTGGCATATACAAAGCACCATATAAAATAACATGTGAAATGTAGAACAATCATGACTATGTAATTAACTATAGAAATAACTGCTAAGAAAATATAGCAATATTTAACACAGGATTTCTAAAACCATTACATATTACTTCTCCCAAAGTTAATAATGTCCCATGTTTAATTTTTACAGAATTTATCTATCAAGATTTATATGCATTTGGCACTTTTTGGGGGGCTGAAAATAATTGATATCTTCTGTACAGTAATGTTACAATTTTATACAAACTTCAGAAATATGGCATTTGGAATAGTCTTTATGATCCTCTTCCAAGTGTTCCATTTTACACAACAGCAAATACTCTGAATGCCTTTCCTCCTGGAGGATTCTGTAAACTGCAAAAAAATACAGAAAGTATATTGATGTCATCTCCATATACAAGGCTCCAAATAAATCATGCTTACTTATGACAGTCAAGAAAGCAGCTCTATGAATCCAGATGGCCAACTTTCTTAGGCTACTATAATTGATAGTTATTGGAAAGCTTGAGTGAGGATGACATAATTCTTTATATCTTGGTTGTATGCTGGGCTGCAAGTTTACTAAAATTTAAGGTGCACAGTGGTAATAATAGTATTTTATATAGAACTTAACAGATTCTTAATCAGAAGGGGGAATGAAACATGAGAGACTATGGACTATGAGAAACAAACTGAGGACTACAGAGGGGGGGGTGGGGGAATGGGATAGGCCGGTGATGGGTAGTAAGGAGGGCACATATTGCATGGTGCACTGGGTATTATACACAACTAATGAATCATCGAGCCTTACATCGAAAACCGGGGATGTACTGTATGGTGACTAACATAATATAATAAAAAATCATTATAAAAAAAAAAAAAAAAAGAACTTAACAGATTCCAGATCATGTTTTCCTGTATTACCACCTTTGATTTTAATAAAATCTGATTTAATAAAAATCCTTTTTACTGAGGGAATATTAAGATCCAGGTTTACAACTGACTGATATGGTTAAAAGTTAACTGCAAGTTAAGAAGACAGTGATACTTAAACAATACTCTAGAGTACTATTATTTTTGAGCACCTACTATGAATTTCCCAGGCACATAACAGATGCTACATGCAAAGTTGTCTTTTTATAAAGATGGCACTCAGATGGTTTTGTGTAAGGCAATCTAGATACCTTTCATAGCACTATCCTTGGGTGTCCTTTATAGAAACTTTACTGTATATATGAAACCTCCATGGGCAATTTTAAAGAACCCAGTAAACGTCTAAAAGTTAGGGACTTTTCTGTATCTATACAATATACATGAGAGTTAATGTTACTTCCCCAAGTACAAACGATTGAAAATCACTATAGGTTCTTTGCTCTTAACTTTTTTAAATACTTGATAAAGTAAATCATATGAATTTTCCCAAACCACTAAAATATATTAATACTAATGGACTGAATAGTATGAGATGACCAGAAGGCATTCAATTATGTCATACTAGGTATCCAACTTCTAATCAAAAAGAGAATTTGGTTCTGGGGAGAAATCAGACTCATTCTTTTGCAAATACTTTGTCATATAACTGGATTAGAGAAATATTCAGCGCCCTGCTCACCTAGAAAGAATTAGATATAAAAACTAATCTAGAAAATCCAAAAGAGGATGAAAGAAATTTCCTTATTATAAAATCAATTAACAAAAGAGTGGTTCTGACTCATAATCTGATTTTCATGTTGATTTTTTATAAGCCTGTAGGAGACAGGCACCTCTGGTACTGCAGCTTCACCCATCCAGGAAAACAAGCTACTACACAGTGTGTGTGCAAAGGAAACACACTGGAGCAGCCACATAACTCCAAACCCACACTAAAGTGAGTTGGTTGTAAAGCAAGTATAAAGGGGTGTGTATGTATGTATAGAGAGAGAAAGAGGAAGAGAGACTATAAACATACAAAGTATAAAATATATACGTATACGTTTTTAAATTTACCTTTCTGAGAAGATTCCATTCTGAAAAGAAGCAGTGTAAGTCTTTCTTTTGTCCACAGGCATGACGTCAACATAACCACCATGATTTCGAACCACCCCAGCATGTACCGCTGCTCTGCAGATACTGGACAGCTGAGAGCACAAGGAAACACCCATCGTTACTAGGAA
>NW_024427107.1:24498311-24568044 GCF_017311325.1 Ursus maritimus | reverse complement strand
TGCTGACCTTGTCCAGTCTACTCTTCTATTGGACTGAAGTCGATAGCATCTGTCTCTATGTGGATATTCAGCAGTTACAGCTTGATATTTTGTGCATAAAGGAATGTTTCAAAAATCTCAAAGTTAAAGCCAATTCTCAGAGAGTCTGAGGCAGATCTTAAGGGTGGCTACAATGGTAAAATCCTTTGCCATTTAATCTAACAAACACTTGCCTTTCCAAATAGTAGGCTTAGAAAATAGTGAAGCAATCAGATGCAAATTTGCTCCTTTTATCTCTTGAAGCACCTATTTAGCATTCTTACATTTCAGCCTTTACTAGTCCCTACTGGAGTCACCCTGACCAAATGTTGACAGGCTTACTATCTGTACCTCATTTATGTTCAGTTTTGTCTTATAAACAAATCATAATTCTGTATATCTTTATGGTTCCCTTTTCCAAAATACAGGTGTGTATTAAATTGAGAGTTTTCTTCAATTAAATAATGTAATCTATGCAGAGAAAATATGCCCAAGAAGAAAAATATAAAGAACAATCATAGCTTCTTACCTATGTTTGCAATGTCTATCACTTTGGTTTGAATGGCCTGACATGAAGTACTATGAAAGTGCTATGATTACATTGTACCAGTTATATAGTCTGAATTGAATTGGATTTCTATGGGGAGAAAATTATTTTCAGGTCCAACACTTTAAAATTATTAACTATGGATTTCTAGAAGTCGACTCTTTTCCTTTGTCCCATTAAAGTCTTCTCCAGACTTTGAAATTTGCTTTAATCCTAACGTTCTACCAAAATTTGTCAATAGCTGAATACAGCCTGAGCAAATCCCACAAAATGAAACACTTGAACTGTTTCAGTATAAAACAATCCCCCTCATATCCGAGGGGTCTTTTCTGATCCCACTGGTGTGTTCTTTTTTTTTTTTTTTATCTCTATGCACATGTGAGTGACTTAATGTGCTTTTTTAAGTTCACATAAGCATGTGCATCTTAAATGACCTTGCTTTATTACTGTGCTCTGAACTTTGTGGCATCAGTCAGAACTTATTAGATCAGAGAGCCTGAATGCCAAGCTATTTAATCCTTTTCATGTTTTTGCTATATCACAAAATACCATATATCTAAAGCCTCGTATCCTTACGGTAAAGAGGCATTTTATTCAGTTTAAAGTCCCTCACTGAATTAATGTTTGTATCCAATATGGTTCATAACAGATGAAATTAAAAATAATTCTGTACACATTTCAGTATTTATCTTGCTCCATTAAAAGAGTATTATCAGCATTTTCCCCAAGGCAATAAAAGTGCTTAGATATAACATTCACTAAATCCAAGCACTTAATATGTTTTGAAACTATTGTTTTGCCCATAACTATGCAGTCAGCAGGCATTCCTATTTGAGTTCAAAGGTCAGAAGAGATTTTCTTTTTATACCCACACTTTGTAAGAATTAATATATCATGAAAAGAAAAAGAATTTATCTGTGCAGTGAAACATTGTTAATGAATGCAGAAATTAACTTCATTTGTAACAAATGAGAAAAAGTTCAAAGCAATAGAATGTACAAGTTGTAGCTGTATAAACAGAAAGAGAGAGACAGAAGGAAAAGTGGGGAGGGAGGAAGAGAAGTTATCTTTCCGTATCTTGTATTTAAAGAGATAATGTATTTTGTAGGGGGTGGGAGATTGGCAGTAATGCTTGAATCTCTGCCTCTGCACTGACCTCATAATAGTAATCCTTATATTTCCAACTTACTTTTAAAAGGATCTACATAATAATACACAATCACCTATATTCATTGCACTAAGGAAGATAAAATGATCTCCGTATATAAGTTCTAATAAAACACTAACTGGAAAAATAGATGGCTGATAGGTACAGAAGTGTATAGGATATTTTGAAAGATTTTCACCAGGCATAACTAAAATGAAAAGTTTTGGTGTTTAAAGAGACAATCTAAAAAGAATAATTTCTTATGAAATCTCTGATGATTTTAGATAGGCTTATTCATGTACACTTATTAATTTATTTTTTCAACAAATATTTATGTGCAAGATATTTGCTTAATTTCTGATGTCATTGTGTGCTCTAAGTTTGTCAAGGCAGGATATAATTCTGTCTTGTTCACAGGTTGGCACACATCAAATTGTTGATGAAAAAATGATACACGAATTGCCCAACTGTAATCCTCAAGGAACTTCAAAATAATAAAAGAGGTGGAGAAACAATCATAACACTAACAGAATCAGCTAAGTAGTAAAAGGAAAAAAAATAAAGTTACAGGGGTTGAAAGAAGGGCTACATTATACGTGTATTATGAGATTCCCCAATACACTCCACAGAGAAAGTGGCAATAATTTAGGATGTGAAGAATGAACATGATTTTAGCAGACAGAAAGATAAGAAAATAAACACAAATGTGAGGATTAATAAATTAGGATACCAGCAATACATTTAAGCTGCAGATTACAAGTATAGTGCAAAGCTGAAGCCTGGGAAGGACTCAGATGTGCTGAAAATTTCAGAGCTAATGCTGAACTAAGAAAAACAAAACAAAACAAAACAAACCTGGACCTCAATGAACTCACCAATAGAAATAAGGTGGTAAATACCATTTCAGACCTCTTTTCACAAACCTATCTCTGTAGTATTCTATTAAATATGTGTTTCAAGAGTATATTTCTTGAATTTGTTTTTGCATCTCTCTGGCTCAGAAATTTGTAATGTTTTCTAAATGTCTGCCACATAAAATCTAAACTCATCAGCATGCATTCAGACTCTCCATTCACATGTTTCAAGAGCCGAATCCCTCCATCCCTCACACAAAATTGGCTGAAGTCCCTTTGAGATTCAGTGCTCACCTGTTCAGAGACAAGCAAACCTATGTGTTTGCTGTCACCTCCCCATCTTTGTAGATGCTGTTCATCCCACCTAGAAAGTGTCCCTAATCCAATTTATCAACCCACACTTGAAACCTGGCTCAAAGAGCACTTGTCCATACAAAAGCCCTCCCAGATAATAGTCCTTTGTCCAACCCAATAATGTTGTCCGTTATAACATCCCCTCAAGTGGTTTCCTTTTGTATGTATTTTAATGTATTATCTGTTCTTGATTCTATGCTACTTTTTAAGTGCTCCTTTGCCAGAGAAAGATATTGTTCATATATTTGACAATTTCTTAATTATCAAGTTTACACTATAAGTTACTGGAGAACCAAAAGGAAAATTTAAAAAAGCAAAATGAAATTTCCTGCAGAAGGATGCCTCTGGACTATTTCATAGGTGTCTGATGTACAATATATGGATAGGACATGAAGAAAAATTTAGTAAAAATAAATTATTGTGCACTCATATTTGCATAAGGATAGCCATTTTTCAGTGTTATTGCTGACTAGCTTCTATGAGAATATGTATATCCACATATAATCTGTTCCCTTATTCTATATATAAGTGTACATACATACATTTAAATGTGTGTATACATATATATATATACATGAATACTGAGAGCTGCGTAAATTAAGATACTTACATCAGAATAAACTCGAGTTCCAATTACACGAGCATAATGTGGATTTGCCTGCATACAGTTACGAGGACAGTAGACTCTGAAAAATACATATATATATAAATATTAAGTAGCTGCTTACTTCAGTCATTCTCACTAGGAAGATCACAGACAGGCACACACAAAAGTTAACAGCATTCTCAACCCTACTCATCTTTTTTTTCTTCTGAAGTAGGTCAATTGTACAAGCTAGGCAGTAGATGCAATTGCTTCTGCTTAATTTACCCACTTCCAGCTTTTGGCACAAATGTGTTCTTCTCTTCTTTTCTTTTCTAACTTAGCTAGGAAGCTTTCTAATTTGGGGATTAAGCAGAAAGAAACATCAGGGTGCATCTCTGAGTATCTGGTAATTGGTACCCAATGCGTCTGTAGAATTTAGTAAACAGATAACCTGAAAAACGTGACTTATTGTCTGCCTCACATATCTCATAGTTTCTTTCTTCTGTGTTCACATCTTTGGTATCTCCTCTAATTCCGTGGTTTTAATCATGAATATAAATTATTGATTTCCAAATTTATATCTCCAGTTGAGACCTCTTAATTCCAAATTTGTATGTTCTATTGCTTATTCAATATCTCCACTTAATTCTAATAATCATTTCAAACTTAGCATGTTTAAAACCAAATTCCTAATCTCCTCCTCTGGCCCCCAAAATCTGTTCTTTCTGTAGGCTTCCTACAATAAAGGGCAACTCCATTACTCTAGTGCTCAGGCCAAAAACCTTTATTGTAGCCTCAATCCTTCTCTTTATCTCACACCTTACATTCAATCCACCAGCAATTTCTCTTGCTCATATGTTAAAATAAAATTAGAGCATTCTTAAACACCTCAGTTACTATTACCCTAGACTTTATCATCGGGTGTCTAGCTTACTGCTACAGGTTCTCCTATGATCTCCCTGCTTCCAACCTTGTCCCCTCTACTCTTTTTTTCCCCACTTATATAAAAGCATACAAGTCCAATCACATCATTTCTCTGCTCCAAATACTCCAGTGGCTTTCCATCTCATTCAGAGTAAATGACAAGATCCTTACAATGGCCAATAAGCCCTGCATATCCTGCCCCCCCCCCCCATTATCTTTCTGACCTTATATCCTTCTCATCCACTTTCTCCCCTACCTCCAGTCATACTGGCCTAATAGTTATTTCTCAAACATACAAAAAATAGGCTCTTCCTCCGGGCCTTTGCATTTATCTTTCTCTGTGCCTGGAATATTCTTTCTCCAGATAGCCTATTGCCTTACTGATATCTGATTGGCTTAGCTCATTTAAATAACATATCCAAAAGCCCTTTATTTAAACATAGGGTCCAATTATCACTGTTCAATCAATGACATGTTTAAAAACTCCACTCCGAGAGTTTAAGAAACTATCAAGTGGCAATTTTTTTTTAAGCAATGCGCTCTTCGATTCACACACACACACACACACACACACACACACACGCACACACATTCACGCACTAAAAGGAAATTAAAAACTAAAACTGGAAAAAACAGAATTCATTTTAGTAAATAGTAAATTAGAGTCTCAACAAAATGACTACATGACTACACATCAATGATTTTCCCAAAAGTATTCTAAAAATACTTTGATTGTAACCACCTCTACCAATTAAAGAAACTCAAACTCCTTAAGACAGCTCTTAAGAAATAGCATTTCTTATTTCTAAAATCTATGTAACACTGTACACTTTAGAGTATACCTGTTAATTATAACATCCCAACTAGAACCATTTAAATATAAATAATAAATGAGTCTGAGTTTTTATAACTTTAAAGAGCTGATTTTTATAAAAAATGCTGTTGGGGATTTCTATGGGAGAAAAGTTGTCCCCATTGACTGCGAAATTTTCCCCATGTGTTTGAGAACAGCTGGGCATTCACTGACCATCCTATGGTAGTAAAATCATCTGCTCTTCCCTTAGACTCACACTGTAGGCTCTACCTTGACTATATTTAGCACTTGGTTTGTGGAAGGCCAAGGTCAGTAGTTCCAAACTGAGTTAGTTTCTACTTAGGCAAGTACAGGTCAAAGAAAGACTGCAGGAGGTTTTTACATGCTTGTGTTCTAATCTCTAGTTTTAACACCTTGTTATGTACTACTGAAAATAGAGATAGTGACCTGGTAAACATTCCTCTATACACAACTTAGTTATAAGCTTTGAATAAAAATGTTGACATATTTTAATGATACCTGCTTTTACATCTTGAACATTCAAAGGTTTCAAAGATCAAGTTATCTATAGATACATGCAAATCAGGATATGATTTCTGTCCACCACCTCCGTGCCCCAACCCCAGGTCAGAAAAAAAAAATTCTAGTAACACACACAAACACATGATATTTATAAGGTTATAGTACTAAATAATAGAGATTGCTTATTTGGGGCTATTCTGCCTGCTATGGAACCTCTCAAGGACACAACTGTACAGGTAAATATTGTTTCTTCATGCTCGTCTTGAGCTAATTTCCTTTCATTTATTTGTTCTTGTTATTTTCTCCAGAACAGATTTATGTCTCAACTTATTTAAGTCATATGAAATTCTGAAACAGATGTACCAACCACATGGTTCCCTAAAAGTTATAAACTGTTATATAAATCATACCATTATAGCATAATTCATGAAACTATTAAAAATTTTATATGAGAAAAGGAAAGATAACCCTTTATCTCTAGAAGAAAACAGGAGGGGGACTTTCCAGACTACTTAAGGTCAAAATTACGTATAAATCTTTACTTCTACCAATTTGTTACAATGGTAACAGTAAAAGATAAAATTAATTTTTTAAAAAAGATTTTATTTATTTGTTTGTTTGTTTATTTAGACAGTGTGTGCACAAACAGGGGAGGGGCGAGGGAGAGACAGAATCCCAAGCAGACTCATGCTGAGTGTGGGTGGGGCTCAATCCCACGACCCAGAGATCATGACCTGAGCTGAAATCAAGAGTTAGATGCTTAATCAAATGCCCCCCCAGGCACCCCGGTTAAATTTCACTTTAAAAATTTCTCTTGTGGGAATATTTTCCTTCCTGGAATAGCCAAAGAAATAGGAAACATTAATATTTCACTTCAGTGATTTTTATTTCTCCTGGAACAATATTGCTATAAATTATTCCACAGATATTAAAATAACCATTTACTGAGCATCTACTAGAGGGAGGCTTTATGCTGGGATGCTCTACAGAGATTATCCTTACTATTTGGTCCTCATAAGCCTAGTCACATGGCTGAGATAGGGCCTAGCATAAAACTGTACACAGTGGGTATTTAATAAATATTCACAAATGGATGACTCTAAAATTTTTGTTTTATTCATCATATCATGATGGTAAAATTTGCCAGCTTCACTGAACTACCTTAAGAAGTAGCTACTTCTTATATCATCACAGTCTTTTATTACCTTGTGAACAACCAGTCTCATTCTTTAAGTGAAACACTGCGTTAGTTTTAAAAGGCTAAGTGATGAAAATTTTCCAAAATAAACTTCCATAAGAAGTGAGCTCCCTTAATTTTTAGTAATTACAGTTTATCAATTACAATTCTATCTCTAAATCTTGTTACTGGTTCTTAGAATTAACATGTGATTTCTTTGCATTAATGGAGGAAGTGTGGATAGAAATAAGACTGGATGTGAAAAGACGTATTTCATTTTTCCTATGTATGGTTACAACTTATGGCCATAATACTTCTAACAATTCTCACCTTAGTGTGGTCCAGATAAATGAAGTACTTTTTCATTATTGCATAGTACATAAATTCCATTATAATTTTTAAAAAGATAGTATACAAAATAAAAATAAAAGAATGGCAGAAGATGGGCTTTTTTTTTTTTTAAGATTTTATTTATTTACTTGACAGAGAGAGAGACAGCCAGCGAGAGAGGGAACACAAGCAGGGGGGGAGTGGGAGAGGAAGAAGCAGGCTCCCAGTGGGGCAGGGAGCCCGATGTAGGGCTTGATCCCAGGACCCTGGGATCACGCCCCGAGCCGAAGGCAGATGCCTAACGACTGAGCCACCCGGGCGCCCCAGAAGATGGGCTTTTTGACCGAACAGTCGCAATTAGATTTATCCAATTTAAGAACTGGATGACAATGCTTGAAAATATGTTACATCATTATAGGTTTTGTGGTAATGACTTGTTCTAGACTAAATGTTTGTGTCCCTCCAAATTCATATGTTGAAGCCCAACTCCCAGCATGACTCTATTTGGAGATGGGTCTTTGTGGAGTTAATTAAGGTTATATGAGATCATCAGGGAGGATCCCAGGAAAGGAGAATCTTCTGTGTCTCTGCCTTTGCCCCTGTCTCTCCCCCCTCCTCCTGCCTTGTGAGGACACAAAGAGAAGGAAGCCATCAGCAACAAGAAGAGGCTTCAGAAGAAACCAAACCCTCCAACACCTTGATCTTAGTTTTCCATCTTCCAGAATTAGGTGAAAATTAATTTCTACTTTTTACACCACCCAGTCTGTGGTATCTTGTTAGAGCAGCCTGAGCAGACTAAGACAGAAGTCTTCGTAGCACATGTGACCATACAGAATACACCCACAGCCCTGGTATTATGGAACAGCCAAATGCACTCTGGCCTTTGGAGGAAGCACACTAGGAGTGCCTGGAGTGCAGGTGGTTTGTGGTAACCTACTACTCCCGTTGGCTTCACAGCCAAGACCATACACCTTTCAAAGTCTTCAGACAGAATTGCAGGCAAGAGCAGTTACCACAGAGTAAAAGCCCCATCCATGTATATTCACTGGTCAAGAAGAATGACAAAATTTAGGAAACATTACCTTGGGCAGTGTGAAGCAGGCTTATGAAATGGACAGAGCTGTTCCACAGTTGTTTCACAAGTGACAGCCTGGACTAAAGAATTGAAACACAAAACAATAAGCAAATCTTTGGCAACAATAACATGCAACATGGTCATAAGAAAATAAGATTTTAAGAAGTGCTAACCTGTTACTTTAGAGACTGTGAAGGAATTAGCAGACTGATATTTGCTGAGGATAAAAACATAAACATGTCAATCATTTTTTAGATGCATCATCACCAACATAATTTCTGGTATTATTTAGGTCTATGAATACTTTGTTTCTTCTTAAACATTCTTATTTAAATATCTAAATAAGTGGTAGTATAAGAATACATCATCTATTTTATGCTAAATCCATATTACCTTCAAGTATGAACCAAATCAATACCAACCAAATTAATCATTCTTGATACTGGAAAATGGTCTCCTCTCATGATCAGTCTCAAACTACATAAATAACAGCATAAAAACCACACAGATTTATATCTATATATTTCCTATTAAAATTAAAACTAAATATACTGATTCACTGTCACCATAGAACCAAACTATTTAATCTCTCACAACAGTAAACACAAGGTAGTATTGTAAAAAGATAACTAAATTATAAGTGCCTTAAAGGAATGTGTGTTATTCATCTTTTGTCCCCCCCAAGTGTCTAGTAAAATGTCTGTGATGAACGAATTTCTCCTTATTATATGTATCATGCATCATTAAAAAGCAGGAATAGAAGAATAGGTATGCCATTATATATCAAAATTTTGGTTGATTTATACTCAGATTTTCAGAAAAATATCTATTACAAAAGATAAAGCTCATTTGTGATAGTATTTTAATGACACACCCTTCACGTTTCAAAAGAGTTTCTGTAATAAACATAATAAAAAACTAAGTTCAAACAAAAAAAATGAGATAGGTGTTCTTTCTACCAACACCCAGTGTTTGGCTTACTAAAGTTATTAACTTGTATTATTTGTTAAAGGTTATTAATAAATATCTACTGAATTACTAAACTAATCAATAAATGCTTCTTATAAAGCTTTTACTTAAGAGAGTAACTGCTAATGACTGAAAACCACACATAAAGCCTTTGAACAAAATTGTATACATAGAATGTCATTCCCCCAATTTTGCAAGTGTTTTTAATAAATTATTTCTTATCATTATGAATCCTCTACTGTGGAGTTTCATGCAATTCTATAGTTCCAAAGAAAAGAAACTATGTCATATACCTTAAGAAAAGGCATTCCATATGAGGTTCAATGTTTGTTTTTTTACACAGAAGAAAGACACTACAAAGTTATTTCAAAAGGCCACATTGTTCTAATTTCTATAGAGTATATATCAAAATATAAAATCTTCTAAAATAATGTTTCATATATTTAATATAAGAAACATTTCAAAAATTAATGCTTTTATGTTAAGTTAAATTACAGTTAGATGGAAAAAGGTACATAATATATTACAAACTTTTGAGAACTTTTCAAAATGCTCTTTTATCTATTAATCTAATTTATCTTATTAACAAAGTTACTGTTGCATGAAATAAACCATTTTCCATAAGCAGGGCAGGGAGACTATGCAAATTAATTAGGCTTCTCTGGGGTATTTTTTCGTAACTGAAGAAAATCTATTGCTTCACATCAGGAAAAACTGTAAATTTGTACATTCTTAATGAAACTCCAGAAAACATGGAGCTTTAGCATGTTCTTTATAAGTAAAACTATTCAACTTTGAATTTACATACTTCGGCTCCTTTGTGTCTTTGGAAATTACAGAGCTCAAATGAGTCTTGACAATTACCAACTTCCATATAAATTCTTCTATGCTTGGCTTTGAAAGAATTTGTCAACTCATTATTACAATTTAAAATCATCTCATCCAAAAGATCATTTGGGTACTTACCCAATTGTTTGAACACCATTTCTATTGGATTTGATGAAATAATGCTTTCTTCCTTGTCTAGTGATATCTACCCAACCACCATCATTGTCTATTATACCATAATGAATTGCAGCTCTACAGATGCTGGATTGCTTGGAGAAAAAAAAGGGCGAAAAGGATATTAAAATATTAAGAGTTCTCCATAGGACACATCTAATTACTACATAACTTTAAACAAACATATCTGAGCAAGATATCTATACTTATATAAACTGTTACTTTTGCATTTAAAAAAATCAAATATTATATAAAAAGATCCTATTCCCAAATTATTATATTTATAGTACTTACCATTTCATAATGAACACTGCCAATAACTTTAGCTTTACTATCCAAACAGCCAGCAGGGCATTCATATCTAAATGAAAGAAATTGGGAACAAAATTTAATGTCAGTGTAAAATGAAAATAGCTCATATTTTGTCAGGTAATTTTGAGAATAATAACAAATACTACCTATTGCAGGTTGTTCCTTTGCACTGATCTCTTAATCTTACTTCACAAGAAACAATTTGGGCTGAAAAAAGAAAAAAAATACCAAAATAATTTAGATAATGTGAAGGCTGCTCTAGCTCATCACATACAATCTAAAGTCAAGCTTCTGCCCTTCTAAAACTGTCCCAATTAATAAAATATAGTTGCATATGCCATTTATGTAAACTCTAAAATTTGCGTAAATCATGCAGAGGTCTTACACATTTGCTGTGTGCTTATGACTTCATTTCTGTTACTATCGTCCGCTCTTGTCCGGACGTGGGTGTCATGGACTTGGGACTGCTGTCGTTCAATTTCATTTGTTTCTTCTTCTTGAGGAGGGTAATACCTGTCTGATCCTTCTGTTAGAATAGATTTAAGAAATATGAACCCACCTTAAATGTACACAAATCATCAAATAATGATATACCATTATATGCCAGGGTAACATTTAAAATTAAAAGCTGAATTTCCTTTTGGGAGAATTTTAAATGTGACTCTTTTGAAAATTTTAAATGTGATTCTCTTAAAAATATGATTTCATCTGGGAAAACAAATTCAAATACACTAAACACTTACTTCATTAGACCACTGTGTAGACTTCATTGTACCATTATGAAAGGTAATCACTGATACCACTCTCAAATAGAAAGCAAGTTTAGGAATGACTCCATTTAATGTCAGCCAAATGGAAGCATAAGTGAATCAAGAGTTCAAAGCCTCAAAGCTTCTACACAGTGGTCTAATGAAGTAAGTGTTTAGTGTATTTGAATTCAGCTTAAAGAAGGCTTGCCATGCCCTTTTAATTTACTACAATGTCAGTTTCCATGGAAAGGTTTTTCTCTTTTAGAAGGAAATTCAATGTGCAGAAATTTAAACTTAACAATGGAGAATTTAATTTTTTTTCCAGGTTGACATATCAAGGGCTTAACAGTGGCATAATTTGGAAAGGTATGTTACTTTCATGTATGTCCAAGAACTCAGAACCTAGAAAAGAGAAGTATGTATTCAGAGGATAGTCAGTTTTAAGTAAAATAGTGGTCACTAATGAAGCAGCAAGTAGGCTGGAGGTTTAGGGATGGAGAAAATGGAAAACAGACTAACATACAACAAAAAATGCTTCCAGGAATGAAAAATGGCTCAAATAACAGAGTGAAATAAATCGTTACTTCTTGTCTGCTCATTATACTAATGAGCAAGCACTCAGTCATCAAGGAAAAAAAAGACATCTCTTTATGAGTACTGAAAAAGAGCTGCATTAATTCATGTTTTCTAAAACACTCAGTCTACATTAATCTTCATTTGGTCATCATTAAGAAAAAAGTACAAAGGAATAGAAATGTTCCCTTGGATGCCCAACAAGAGCCGGATTTTCACAAAACTTTGTCATACAAGTTTTCTCTTATATGCTATAAACAGGACACCATATTTACATGTACATTTTAGCATATCAAACGCATGTCAGAGCACTACTTTTACCACAGTTTTACAATACTATGATAGCTTTTTTGTTATTTTGGCATGAGAAATTATATATTCTGCAATAAGGAGCACAGAATTAGTATAATTCTTTGAGCATCATTTAGTAAGATTCATGGATAGGTATTTTGGCAAAAACTCTTAACGTGCTAAAAATAAACTGTATTAGATTGCTAAATCCTTCAAAATGAAGACACTTATAAAAATAACTCAAGTCAATAATACATTATGGTGGCTTTTAAAAATGTAAATGTAGTTGTCATTCTGGGATAATTTCAAAGTAGAATTAGAAGGGGTTATCTGAAATAATGATGAAACTTTCCTATAAATAGATATTTGGTATGACAGACTTACTCGTATTATATTTTTAAAATATTTGTAATGGCTTCAAAATATTTTAAATAGAGTTCTGGGAATTTTTATTGTAATAATTCAGTGTGCTTTTTGCCATTTAAATACAAATTAACGTAGAAGTTGGATTAAAATATAAATCAAACTGGGGCGCCTGGGTGGCACAGCGGTTAAGCGTCTGCCTTCAGCTCAGGGCGTGATCCCGGCGTTATGGGATCGAGCCCCACATCAGGCTCTTCCACTATGAGCCTGCTTCTTCCTCTCCCACTCCCCCTGCTTGTGTTCCCTCTCTCGCTGGCTGTCTCTATCTCTGTCGAATAAATAAATAAAATCTTTAAAAATATATATATATATAAATCAAACTGAATATTATGACACAATAGTACATACCTTTGTAGCACAGATTTTCTCTACAGCCGCCTCCAAAACTAGGTGGGCAAGCAGAACAGGGCCGTCCATGTTTATAGGGAGCATGGCCCCACCAGTTTCCCCTTAAAGAGATGATCCACTCTATTAAGAGGTAGTCTAATATAGCATAATTTATAAGGCACTGTAAAATATTACTATCCTCTAAGTAATGATTTTGGTGTGTAGATTTAAAACATTCGTTTCTTTCATCACAGAGTCCCTTCAGCTACTAGGTTTATATATGAACTGCTGTCTCATTCTTTTGAAAATATTTTAAGGAATTTGCTATGTATATTGTTAAAAATTGCAAAATTAAACTTTCACAGAACACTAAGCTCTGTTATGGGATATTCATCCATATTCCATTTGTTTTAATGAAGAGATTTTAGACTTAGATTTGACCCTTTGTACAGTTGTAATATTTTCAACATAATCATTCAATGGTCTTTACACAAGTGAAAATACATTTCTCAGTTAATCTATAGTTCCTCGTCTCTAATAAATCCAAATTATTAAAACTATTTATGTACTATAATAATGTAATGAGTAAAACCAAAGATATAAAAACGTAATTCCTGTCTTCACAAAGATCATATTTTCAATTTTCATATTCCTTTTAAGCACTGACTTTATGCATCAGGCAACCATAACTGTTGCCATATTAAATAAACAGAGTTAAAACAATACACTTTACTCAATAATACACACTGAAAATGAGAAACAAAATTGGGAATATAAAGTTACTTCGTGTTGTTAGGAAAAATTTACATATAGAAGTAATATTTTGTCTACTTACTTTGGGGAATAATTGCACACCAAGTAGACAGCTTTGGGCCATATCTGTCCCCAGATGTTCATGTTATGACACAAATTAATGGCACAGCCTATTCTGCTACTTGTTGCCCACACCACCTACATTAGAGAGAAGAAAAGAAAGGCTCAGAAAAAATAGGCTGAGACAAAGTAAAAGGACAACATATCTCAGAGAGAAATGTATAAAACTGAACTCAAGAGGTGAACCTTTATCACTCAAGATGAAATAAAGCAATGTCAAAAGGATATTTTTCCTGAGACTTTGGGAAGTGCTTGATTCAATTTAAAGAAGAGTGCTACAGGTAAATAGCTATTTAGTTATAAAAGGTAAGCATCTTCAAAATATGCATTTGCTAAATAGTTCAAAATTTACACCCTCACAAACCTAAATGGTGTGTTAATGTGTCAATGAAGAGGCTTACTTAACAAAGGAACAGAATTTCTCATCTTAAACTGTACTGGAACAAAAATGTAGAGGCTCAAATGTCTTATACAATGTGTATTTTCATAGTGTGACTGCTTATTAGGGAATCCAGTGCTGATCTTAATCTTGTCACATGCAAAGGCAGACAGAACACTTTGCTTTATATTCACTAATAATTAGCCATAGAGATTCTAGTAACTCAGATCTGTGGTGAGATTTATCTAGTTGAATTTACCCTTAGTGGTTTGATTTAGAGGTTTACAACTTATCCAATACCAACTGTGGACACTGAATAAAATATTTATATTTTATATATATGCTGCACACGTGTAAATAGTGTGTCATGGTGAATAAAACCATATTTTTATTCTTTGGAAAATAAAAAAATGATACCTGACTTTGAAGATGGTAAATTTCTCCCCATGTGCATTTCCTGGGGCCAGATAAAAAGTGTTTCCCATGTAAATTCATTGAAATAATATCTTTTTAAAATGATGTTTGGACTTTTCCTAGTAATTACTTTTATTGTTTATAGAAATTTATAATTCTATTCTACATAAATCAATATCTATTTTTAATAACCATACCAAATTACTTAAGACACACACTCAGTAGCTTAAATTCTGCCACAGTTACACAAACTCAACTTAGAAAAATGAAGTATAATATACCCAAAACATACCTGTGTATAATGAGTACACACAGGACCGGAACATCTGAATGGACAATATGGTTTGCATTCATGTTCATATGGGTAGCTAAAGTCTCTCACTTCATCATACCACGCTTGTACATGAAATGTTGGGGGCCTGTATCTATTTGAAAGACAATAACCACCAAGAGTAAGTAAAGTTGGAGAAAATGTAAAACCAAATATTGTAAAATAGATTGATAAAGTTTGGTAGAGAGCTATTCTTGTGTAAGTTATTAATGTTAAATACTTATGCCCATTACATTACTAAAATGTCAATGATTTAAACAAAAAAGTCTAAAATACTGCTGGTCATTCTGCTATGACATTTGTTTTTCTATTTGTGTTGGTGTGATCATTTGTTTTCCTTTTAGGCTCTAACCCTTAGAAAATTTTCAGTGCTGAATTAGTAAATATTTCAAGCACTTATATTATCAAAAACAAAAAAAGTTACACTTTACACTACCTTCCCCAGTGTGCTCCCAAGTTCTGTCCAATTGATGGAAGCAAGCTTGCAGGTCCATGTTCCCACGAACAAGTTTCCGCCCAGGATTCTGCAGATCTTTCCAGCTCTACATCCCATGTCTATAGTTTAAAAGAAAAACCAAATACAGATACAAACAGATAATGTATATGTAGAGTTTGGACATTTCTTCAGAATATAGTATGCTTCAGCTCAGTTTCTTCTGTTCTTACTGCTTCACAAAGTCAACATCTTAGTCTGGGTTCTCACCATCTCTCACCTAGATTTTTGCGCTAGTCTCCTTACTAGTCTCCTTATACCCATCTCTTATCCCTCCAGCTGCCCCATAAGTGTTTAGAATTACCTAAGTGAGCAGAAATACACATAGGTGATTGCTTTGTCCAAACACATCCAACAAATTCCCATATACATGAAGTCCAAGATCCTTGGTTCCACTGTTCCTTATCATAAAACATGCTGTTCCTTGCTCTTGTTGGCATTGTTTCCTCTGTCTAAAACAACCTTCTCTCAGTTATTTGTCACACAGACCCCTATTTTTTTTTTCACAGCCCAGCTTTAGATAATACATTTTAGACACCTTTCCATTTCTCTCAGATATAGGCTATTCCCTCCTTGGGGCTCTTAAAACTTTGTAATACTTCTTCATTTAGCAGCTATTACAATGCAATGTTAGTACTTGTCTATATATCTGTCTCTTTCACAAGACTATGAGTTCTTGGAGGCAGTCATTTAATTCTTGCCGGTATCTTTGGCCTACTTTTTGTGTTTTGCGTCTATCATATAGACAAGGTGATTAATAAATACTTATTGAGTATGCAAATGATGAATGAATCTGATTCCTATAAATATACATACGCATTTTTATATACAATATTCAATGAGGGTGATTAATTTGTACTTTTAAAATAATTTACAGAGAAATATTTAAAATTACAAAATTATTACTGAAATTATTCTGTATGTCCTAGGTTTAATGTTCAATTTGTTAATCTGAAAAATAGGCAGTGTAGTAGCAAGTCTGTTTGTAAAAACATAGAATTAGGCAGAGCTGGGTTCAGTCTTGGCACAATCACAGAACTCTGTGCATATTCAGAGGACAGGAAAATAGTCCTGGAACTGGAATATGAGGACACACCCTAAAGTGATAGCAATGAGGCTGGAGAAGAGCAGACAGACTGAAACCATGTTTCAGAATTTAAATTCCTAGAAATTGACGTATGACTGTAGGTAGGTCGTGAGGAGAAAAAGAAAAAAGATGAAGACGATGAAGGTTACCAAACTGGGACAAAGAAAATACAGAAAGAGACACAGATTGTTGCCATGGAAATGTGTTTAATGTATCTCGATGCAAATTTCCAGGGTGCCGTGTGAGATGTCTGTGATACATGCAGCATGTGTGCCAAAGAGACAGTAGAAATAGATGACTGGGGTTCTGGGGAAAGAAATCTGTGATGAAGATATGAATTTTGACGTTATTCACCCAGAGATGACTTTCTTCAGGAAGATGATATAGAATGAGAAGAATGAAAAAGAAAATTCTGAGATTATCAACCTTAAAAGGGAGAAAAAACAATGAATTAGTAAAATAAACCAGGGAAAATGGGATCAGAAAGATAAAGGGAAAACTGTAAGAGGATTAAATTATAGAAGCAACGGGCAAGGATTCCAGGTGTAGAGAGCAGGGAAACAAGATCAAATGCCACAGAGAAGCCCAGAAAGACAAGAGCTGATAAGTGCTAATTCATGATCAAGAGCGATTTCAGATCAATGCAAGGGAGAAAATCAGAACACATGGGCACATGCTTGACTGGAAGGAGAAAGTAGAGAAGGCAAGTGTGCTGTTACTTTGTTAATACTTCAGAAAGGAAGAAGAGAGATGTGCAGAAGAAGAAGAAGAAGAAGAAGAAGAAGAAGAAGAAGAAGTGGAGGAGGAGGAGGAGGAGGAGGAATAAAAATGCCAGGTTCTAGGGAGAATTTGTTTGCTTCCTTTGATTTTTAAGGGGTGGAAGAAATCTAGTCATGACTGTAAACCAAAGGAAAGCACACTAGGGAAAAAGAAGCACCCATAACTAACTAACTAACTAACTAACTAACTAAATAACTAAATAAATAAAATAACGGCTTAAAGCCATTGTAGTGATTTTAAAACACTCTTCCCCACAAGGTGGAGTCGAATTCCCTCCCCCTCCCTTCAATTTGAGCTGGAGAGTAACTACATTCTACATAGAATGACACTATGAGACTTCTCAGGCTAGGTTATGAAATACAGCCTCTATTCAGTCAGTTCTTTCTCTCTTAAAACACACATCTTGGGGCGGCCAAGGTGGCACAGTCAGTTAAACATTCGACTCTTGGTCAGGGTTGTGATCTCAGGGTTGTGAGATCCAGCCCCAGACTCCACGCTTAGTGTGGAGTCTGCTTGGGTTTCTCTCTCCCTCTCCCTCTGCCCCTCCACACACATCTTGACAAACCTGAGCCAAGAAACTAGAGTCTGACTGCTCTGAAGAGGTAGCTGGCAAAATACTGTAGAGAGATCACACAAAGAGCAAGAGATGCAGGAGGAGTTTGGTTGTTTGGGTTTTCCTAGCCCCGGTATGAGGCTGTTAGTTTGCAGGTCCAGGTCACTGCAAACAAACATGTGAGAGACCCAGAGTATGAACCACCCAGCTGAGCCCTTAAAAGAGACCATAGGACCCTTATTCAAGGCCAATCTACTCTTGTTTTATACATGATTGTACAACCTCAGATATTGGTTGTTCTGAGCAAATTGAAGATGGATACTTTTTAAAGAGGATAAACAACCAGCTCTAAATTCACAAATTCACAAATACGTTATACTGCAAAAGTCTGTTTACGTATCTGTTGTATAAAAATTGAAATAAAATCTAAAACGTATCATTCAAATGCTTTAGGCTAAGTTTTCTTAGTTGCAAAATGAGAAATAGAAGATAACTCAGGTCCCTTCAAGGACTAAAAAATTTAATTATTAAGTATGTACTATGGATAAGCTGTTTTTTGTGGCATGGCAAGTTTTCTATATAATGCACTAATAATAAGGGGGGAAGCATATCAGATGAACTACAGAAATGCTAAAATAGAGACACATTATTTTAATATAAGAACTGAAGCAGAGAAGCATGCAATTAAAATTTCTATTAATACTTAACAAATATTAATTAGTGATAGTTTTTAAAGTAATTATTTAAAGAATGTAATCAAGCATAGCTGTTTAGATAAAGTTCAATAATACAAATCAAGAGGACTCCTTAAAAAACTTAATGAAAATACAGCTGTCCTAGAAGAAATATTATTGTGAAAACAGCATGGAATGTATATTTTTATGCACAACATTATATTACATGTTTTAAGACCACCAATAATTCATACCCATCCCATTTAAATGTAAGTTAGTCTCTACACATTTCTATTTAAGTTCAGGTTTGTAAATAAAATCAGGATGGCCTGACAGACTTTTTTTTTCCTCTCTAAACTATTCACCCAGCACTAATTTAAAGCCAAACCACACTTAAAATAACCATTTCTTTATAAAATGGGTACTTGAGGTGTGTAGAAATGAAAACCACCCTATTTTCCAATTACATCTGTAAGTTGTTCCTTCTTAGACCACAGTGAAGTGTTCAATGAAGTTTTGTTACTAAGAGAAACATTTAGAATACTACTAAATTCTTTGTCTCCAATGATAGTTTTAAAGCCAGCTCAACAAGGAGGCTTTATTATTTCCTGTGTGTGTGTGTGTAACTGTAGGATAAATCCTAAATGTTAACAAAGGAGTTTCAAAAGTAAGCCTAGAAATACAAAGTAATTTTGGTACTAAAATATTACAGTGATAGAAAATGGAAAGTATGTAGCTATCTAGACACATACAGAAAATTCCATTGACTGCTATCCTCTGCGAAACATGAGTGAACATATGCAATTCAAATTCCTACCAGAATACCTGCAATCCTGCTCTAATGATAGGTGATGACAGCTGGAAATCAGTCAAGGATGCAGTTTTTCACAGAGTTAATATTGGTAGGTTACCAGTAAGTTCTATCACTGTACATTAGGCAAAATTGTCATTAGTGATATTACTTTTCCTTTCTCTTTGATACTGAGAATCGTTTTGTCTCTTAAAAAGGACTAAGTATTTTCAGATATATCTTCTTGACCACAGTAAATTTACAACTCTTTCCAGATTCATAAAATTTAGAAATTCATGTCCTGGGAATTGTATCATGATAATTAGTCTACCAAAGAGAATACCTTAGGTGACTCTGAAGTAAAGTAGCTTTATAGAGTTAAGAGTCACCAATAAAGAAAATATATAAATGAGTAAAGACATTTTAAACTGACCAGTTTTAAATGCTCTGACACCTTTAAATGCACAAAGAAATTATTGACTAGAAACTCACATAATTTCATAATTGTTAAATGTCATTCTAATTAGGAAGAAATAGGATTGTAAGATTTTCTAACATTTTACAAAATTCTACCTAAGTGGATGAAGCTATGGTCTTTTCAAAGACATTCTGAGAAAAAAGTCTTTAAATAGAGAAGATAAACTTTTTCAAAAACAACTGAAAAATATAATCAATGTTGCAATATCTAACAAATGAAAAGAATATCTAAATAATATAGAAATAATGTACTAATTCATTATTACTTTTTGCAAAATTCATACAGTTTTAATGGATTTCCAAGATAAATGCCAAAGACAAAATTGGTCTTTGACTATCATACTATTAGGTAGCATAATCAAATGACAAACATCAGTTCATGATACAATTTGTGATTTAATATGGACTTTCAAAATCTTCATTGCTTTCTGACAAGTAACAATATTATATAAACACAGTGGTTTGAAAAGGCAATTATGTTGAAAGTCCAGTCTAGGCTAGAAGTTCTGGTCTACTTCCTACCATTGAAAACTAGAAATAGCTTGATGAAATTATTTTTAAAAATGATCTTAGCATTTGCAATAAATTTTGACAAAGGGGATTTCGCAAACATTCTTGTTTTGAGACACATATATCTGCATACCTAACTTCGAAAACCACCCTTATATATCCAAACCTACCTCAGTCCTGAGCAGTCAATGGCTGTCAGAAATAATAATAGCATATAGCTCTCAATGGTATTGAAAACACCCTTTCCCTAGTGCTGCAAGTAAGGTCATTAGTCATAAATTTTCCTCTCATTTTCTTGTATAGGCAGGGTAAAAATAAGCTTGCATTTGTTCAAAGTACTTCAGTGGGTAATTAAAATATACGATACACCCTGGAAGAGTTTTCTTTCTTATTTAAATTATGGACTTTCAAATTTGTCTATTGATTATGTCAAGTTTGGTTTCTGTTTACTTATCCGTGACAATAGGAAGCTAGACTAAGTCTCTTCAATTTCTTTCAGCTTTAAAATTCTATTATTTTGCACTTGTAGTGTCTTATAGAATGTTCTGTGTTATTTACTGAGCCCCATAAGAACTTACAAACTGCAAAATGATCTTTCTGATGACAATTAAGGGGATTGCTAACTAAGAAGCAAAGTCTGTTTTGTGATTAAAGATTGGTAGAGGACTTGAATAGGCATTTTTCTAAATAAGAGGTACAGATGGGCAACAGAAACATGAAAAGATGCTCAACATCACTAACCACCAGGAAATGCATATTGAAATAATGAGATATCACTCACACCAATCAGAATGGTTAGCATTAAAAAAGAAAGAAAGAAAGAACAAGTGTTGGAGAGAATGTGGAAAAAAAGGAACGCTCCTGCACTGATGGTGGGAATACAAATTGGCGCAACCACTGTGAAAAACAATCATGAGTTTCCTCAAAAAAACAAAAATAAAAATACCATACAATCCAATAATTCCACTACTGAGTATTTAACCAAAGAAAACAAAAACACGAATTCAAAAAGATATATCTACCCCTACGTTCACTGCAGCATTATTTACGATATTCAAGATGTGGAAGCAACCCAAGTGTCTATCAATAAATGAATAAAGAAAATATGTTATTAGAATACAATGGAATATTACTCAGCCATAAAAAAGAATGAGATCTTGCCCTTTGCAATAACACAGATGAACCTAGAGGATATTACACTAAGTGAAACAATTCAGTCAAATAAAGAAAAATACCATATGATTTCACTTATCTGTCGAATCTAAACAAACAGAAACAGAAACCGACTCAAATGCAGAGAACAAACTGGTGGTTGCCAGAGGGGAGGGATGTGAGGGGAGGGGGATGGGTAAAGTAGTTGAAAGGGATTAAGAGATATAAACTTCCAGTTATAAATAAAGAAGTTACAGAGATGAAAAGTACAGCATAGAGAATGCAGTTAATAAAACTATAATAACATTGTGTAGTAACAGATGGTAACTATACTTATCATAGTGAGCACTGCCTAACATATAGAATTGTAGAATGGCTATGTGTACCTGAAAATAATATAACACTGTATTCCAACTACACTTAAATTTTAAAAAAATAGAATTAAAGTTGTATTGTGACTTACAAGATTGCAAAACCAAAAAGGTTTCAGATCTTCCAATTATGAGTCTAGAGAAGAGCTCAAATGTTACTGAATCATCTCTATTAAAGAAAGTTTCAATATTGTCCAAAACAGATAAACTGAAACTTAATTGAATATGACAAGAATATATTCTCAGTAAGAAGTTAAAACCAGGCTCCCTTCAGCTTAATCCCAAAAACACAATGGTAAAACATTTGAAATAAGACATAGACTTCTACATGTAACTTTTCTGCACAGCCAAAAGGAACAGGATTTTTCAGCTAGCTAACACATTTTTGTAAAATGGATTTATGGATTTCCAAGATATAATGTACGTGTAATGTCCACGTAACTTTTCTGCACAGCTAAAAGGAACAAGGATTTTTAGCCAGCTCATGAATGTAGAAGTTGCTAAAGAAAACCAAAGACATAAAGAATTACGTCTTTCTAAATACCACTTATAAAAGATAATTCTTGCTGTGCCATCACTTCTGGAGAAACAGGTTTGTAAATTATCCATCATGTGTCAAAACTAAATGCCTCCCCAAATCACTGTTGTGTCCTCCTATTTGAATCAGAAAGTACAATCCAAAAATCTTATAGGGTAAGTTGTCAACGTGATCCTCTCAACAGCAATAACCTGATCTTCAAAAAAGAATCCGTTATTCTATGCAAGTCACACATTTGACAGTTCACCAGATTTCAGATTTAAATTCCAAGTATAATGCCTCATTATAAATTTTTTAAGCCACGTTTTTTGCTCCCTGTTGGTGGTATTCTTCAGAATTACAATGAATAAAGTAACCTCAGTGAAACAAGTAAATATGCAAGATAATCAATGCCGAAAGATATCACAAAGATGACTTTTTGTGATAAAGTCATCTGGTATAAAAAGCACTATGGAAATCTGCAATGACACATTCCTTACAAACTCGGAAATTACCGCAGGTGTTTAACTACTGTGCTTCATCTGTCTTGAAAAGACTTTGTAGTGACAGGGAAAATGTACAAGGCTCGGATTTCAAAGGGAACACCTGTGTTACTGGGCACAGAGGCCGGGTACTGAGAAGGTAGCATTACCTCCGGGCAATGCACTTCTGATCTCCTGGAAGTTACAGAGATATGAGCAGATGTGGCAGTACTTTACTTAAAACACTTTAAAACAAGGACTTAAAACCTTAAAAAAGTAGCAACCTGTAATTTAGGGAATTGCCTCTTCATTTCCTTAAAATTGAAATATTTTTGAAATGGAAATTTAATGTGTGGATAAACACACAAGATGATTTCAGTAAACCCGTAGTTTCAATACAGAGATACTGAATGCATGACACAGGGAAGATTGCTGCTGTGAGACAGAAGAGCCATTAATTCAACACAATCCTTACACAGAAATGTCTGCTGATTCATTTCATCTCACTGCCAGTGCCCTCCCCAGTCTGGCCATAACTTAACTAGCTCACTTATATCCCACCTCTACCCACAGGGACCCTCAACAGCTGACTCTCTGAAAGTTTAAAGGGTTTATGAATCACCAGATCTTTTTTAAAATGCAGATTCTGGGGGCACCTGAGTGACTCAGTCAGTTAAGCAGGTGACTCTTGATTCTGGCTCAGGTCATGATTTTGGGGTCCTGGGATCGAGCCCTACACAGAGCTTCTTGCTCAGTGGGGAGTCTGCTTGAAGATTCTCTCTCCCTCTCCCTCTGCCTCTAGCCCCCACCCCAGGAGTGCACACTCTAAAATAAATAAATAAATCTTTTTTTTTTTTTTAATGCAGATTCTAATTTGGCGGGTTAGGAGACAAGTCTAAACTATAATATTTCTAAGACCTGGTGCTAGGACCATACGCTGAATAATCACACTTACAGTTCCAAGGTTCTAGCACCTGTATAGTTTCTTAGACAACTGAAACCATTAGAGATTTTCCCCAAAAGGAACTGTCCTTTTTCTGCTCTCCTACTTAGTTACTTAAACTTTATCCTTTCACCAAAGTCCTGTTGACAATCTTTCTCCTTTTGGAAATCATTCCAACTACAATATTCCATTTATCACACTCTTCTCTGAACCTTCTTAAACATGTAAGTTACCAATTACTATATATTCCCCTTGATCTGTCTCCATTTTTTTAGGTCTTAATTCCCAAACTAGAATTCAAAATAAAAATTGTATCTCACTCTTTTTTGGTGTTTTCCGTGGCTCCTAATATAAAACATGGCAGGATATATATGGCCAGTATGTACTCATCAGTTATCTCCTGTCTCACAGCTGTCCTGGAAATGAGCAATAATTTTGACTGAAGACACAGGACCTAAGTTCTCTGCCTCAAACATACGTGTGTGATATAAACTCAGATGGAAGGGTATTCATCAAGTACCTATGCTAAACAGAAGGTAAACCTCTAAAAATCTGAACTTGGATTATTTTTGTAAATGTCATATCTTTGTATTAACTTTGTGATTAATCCAAGGCAATGATGCTTTCATTATTTTTATTGTCATTTAAGAGAGGAGTAGTTAATAATTTTCAAGACTATGTTCTAGATGTTTGAGAAGACTTCAGTATTTAGGGAAATCCTTTAGTAACTGGACCAGTACCATCTATTAGGTCTTTAAGTCTCCATTTATAGCACTGGATCAATTAATAAGAATTAACACCTGTGTTTTAATTTATTTATAGCTCATAAAGTTTAGATAGATGCAAGATTGATCATTAAGTCAAGCCTAGAAAAATATATGATAGGAAAGACAAACTCTCATAATAAATCACTCTATAGTATCTACTTATGTATTAGTTTATATTTTATATTCCAATAGTTCAATATAACGGGCTTTGAAAGTAAATAAAATATTAATTGTTTTAATTTATTGTACTTAGGGATGCTTTTCTAGTTTTCAGAAAGAAAGAGATGGGTTAACAAATGAAAAACTCTTCTTAGGCAAATTAGTAAAAGAAAAAGTTGATGGACACATAGAAACCAAAACTTATAATTTAACACCGTAACTTCAATTTAAACCAAACGCTAATACCAGAAACATTTACATGATTATGTTTACATAGTTTTAATGAAACTGCTATAGTAAGTTGCTCATTGTTCCTATAGTGAAAATTCTGTGTTAACTTTTCACTAAGAATTCCTATCTCAAGAATGATCAGTTGTTTTGCTTCCCAGCAGTGAATAGGAGCTATGTAAACATGGTTTACTGTTTTCCTTGGCTGCTAGGAAACTCAAAGCTACTTTAATAACCACAGCAATCAGGTTTTTAGGTGTCCTTTAGAACTAGGGCTTTAGCTTTTTCTTCTTCAATAATTAAACAATGACTAAGAGGATGATTTTAAGAAATATGTTTTTCAAAAGTCCTTATTTGAAAATCTGAGAAAGAATATTGTGTTACGTATTCTTCATTTGTTTCCACAAAGCAATTCTCTATGTCCCAAAGGGCTCAATCCTACATACTAAGTTACTTCAGGCTCTCTTGGCCCCTGGATTGCAATTGGATTTGGCTAATGGGAGACACAAACAGGAAATCCGAGGATGTGAGGTGAATTTAAGTCTGCATTACCTCCTCACCAACCCTCTGCCTCACTGTGATGGTGGCAGTGTCCTGTCACACAGCCCTACTTCCAGACAATAGTCCTCACCAGGCTGTGACATCACCATTCAAGTTTGGAAGCCCCCATCCCTTATGGCTCACTTTAGTTCTGTCCACAACTCTGCATATAGACCCTCTTTTTTTTCTGGTGAATTCTTGTTATTGTGGCATTTGTTTCCTGCTAAAAAAATAATATTTGAGAATAAAAATATCTCACAGAATTTATATTAGCAAACTGTCTAACATATGACCTGATACCTATTAGATCTTAATAAATGTTCTCATATTCCCTCATTCCTTTAAGAATCTGCTTAATTTGCTGTGATTTGCATAGGCTTTTAATGGAACATTGCTGATATTCATATGACTAAGGAAAAAATTCAAATCCAAGATATTGAATGATTGAAAAACAAGATAATCAATCATTGCCACCTAAAGTCCCAAAGGAAAAGTAAAGAATCCCCTTACAATTCAAATTTAACATGATTAATTATACAAAGTTCAGAGTAAGTTATTCCTAGCTTTGCTTTGAGTCTATTGACAATCAACTTTCAAACCTAAACACTTTTGTTCCTATTAAATTTCTAAGATGATATTTCCACTGAAGCTTAGGTAAGTTTAGGTAAGATGACATATACATATATGTCATACATATATATATATACATATATATACATATATCATATCATACATATATGATACACACAAATACATACAGGAATAATTTAAAAAGTGTTCACAAACCTCAAGTTTAGAAATCCATTGTAATAATTTCCACTTACAGAAATCAAATGGATACTGCCAAATTATGTCAAAGGAAATTTCTTTCGTTTTTTAGATATGAATAGAAAGATGAGTAGTGTTACACTGCTCCAGTCTGTCTGAATTGCACTTGAACAAGGTTCTTTTCATTATACTTAGGAAAAATATTTCGCCAAATATCTCCATATAGAGGCTTGGATCAGTTTGCTTTTTTAATTCAATAAGCCAACATATAGTACAACATTAGTTTCAGATGTAGTGTTCAATGATTCATCAGTGTGTATAACACCCAGCGCTCATCACACCACGTGCCCTCTTTAATGCCCATCACCCAGTTACCCCATCCCCCACCCACCTCTTCCACAACCCTCAGTTTTTACAGATCGTGGCTGCCAAGTCCTTGCCTTCAAATCAACTGTACGCATATTCTCATATCAACCCCTTTACTTTTTTTTTTTTAAGATTTTATTTATTTATTCGACAGAGATAGAGACAGCCAGCGAGAGAGGGAACACAAGCAGGGGGAGTGGGAGAGGAAGAAGCAGGCTCATAGTGAAGGAGCCTGATGTGGGCTTGATCCCATAACGCCCTGAGCCGAAGGCAAACGCTTTAACCACTGTGCCACCAGGCGCCCCTCAACCCCTTTACTAAGAAGGTTCTCATCATCCAAATGTTCTCTTCCAGACTCCCCACCACACAATGACTATAACTTCTTCCAAATACTATTTCAAAATGTACTTCTAAGAAACCTTTCATGATTACTACTTTATTCTGAAATTCTTTAAGATTTATATGCACTTTAAAATATATTAATTTGTACTTATTACCACATTGTGATTTACATCTCAAAATCAGTGGCCTGGCAAAAGTTTTCTCATTCTGCTCCCTGTATCTCCTGAGTCTCCCTACTTGCTGAGGGGTCTAGACATCCTCACTTCATGAGACAGAGTTGTCCGTAAACAAATGTAACTCTCAAAGTCACTGAAATCTAGTGCCAATTAGTCACCTGTCATACTTATGAAAGAATGATTTTACCTAACCAAAATGCAACTGCACTTACAATTATAAAATAAAGTACAAAATAAACACAATACTTCATTAAAAAGAATGTTTTTGCAATTTTTAAGAGCATTTGCTTGTCAGAACAGAATTAATCAAATCCTTTTGCATTCTACCCATTTAAAACTGTTGTTGAAACCTAATCATCTTTTCATTTTTCATTTTTCATTTATTCATTCCATTTTTTCCTGTTCCAACTAGCATGAACTGAGCATGCAGTATCTGTCAGCCACTCAGCTGGGGAATGCAAAACTTACTAAAGCACAGGCCCTTCCCATAAAGTAACGGGAGGTTAGAGAAAGAGACAGGATGCAAATGCCAGGGGCAGAAGCAGATATGAAATGCTATGGGAGCCAGAGAAGAACTCTGTATGGAAGGGTTTAGACAAAAGCAGATTCTTAAGGAAGAGGAGAAATTCATTAGCGAGAAAACCAGGAGCGCATAAGGCATTCTAACATGGGCAAAGGTGATCAAGCTTGGCAAGATCTGTACAGCATCAAAAAACCCAAGGTGTATGGAATCATGACATAGATGCTCCATGAGACAGTGATGCTTTTTATTTGTTTAGTTCTCCGTGTTCACAGAACTTCTGGTTAACAGACCTCTCCGCTCTCTCTTTCTAGGCAGGAGTTCTGATGCTTTTACTCCCTCTCAATCCAGAGCCCTGCCCCGCCCCTCCCCCTAATACTTCTAGGGCTTTGGTTTCCCTTCTCTGGACAACATCTGATCTCACGATAGACGGTCAATCATTCAATATTTCAGATATGGATGTACCATGTCTTGAGGAAATATAAGATTCAGTTTTAGGTTTTACTCCCAGGACCTTCATGGTATTGCCCCCTTCACGGAATTCCTTTATATTGTCTGATGTACAGACACATACATGGGAAAGTCTATGAACAGAAACTCTCATGCTCATCCCTGGGTCTTATCTAACAGCTCATTATCCTTTTATCTAGTTGCCCCTCCATATTTGCCCAATTCGAAATTCTACTTCCTCCCTCCTCACTCATATGCCCTTTATTGTTTATCTTATCACTGACTGCACTTCTCTTGTCATTATCTCACAGAACTGTGCCATTAGCTAATTTTAAGATGCCATTTTCCATTACTCCTCCAATTAGACTGATTTAAATATTAGGCGTTGGGGGATTTTACTGTGCAAATGCCTTCATCTTTTTGGTTTCTAAGTACTTCTTGAAAGAGAGTGAAAAGGAGTTTCTGTTGTCCCGCATTAGAAGTTACAGCTGCTATCTTACTAAAAGGAAAAAGTGAATGTAATAGTCAAGGAGGGGAAAAAGAATCTGAATTCCAGAGTCAAAAAGAAAGAATCTGAATTCCAGAGTCAATGTTTCATGTCCTTCAGGGAGCCTAGAGTCTATTCAAACTGGGGTTCCCCTATGGTGCTGCCCCATCACCTGGGAGCTTGCAGAATATCGAGACCCCCGCAGACTTACTGAATCAAAATCTGTATTTTAACAAGATTCCCAGGGGAGTCATATGCACATTAAAGTTTGAGAAGTGCTGGATTAAAGCACCCTATTCCCAAAATCATACCTAACGGCTTTTCTAATGAAAACACTTGCCATCCTTAATTTCCTGATGATTGATTTCAAAATGTTCTTTGTTAAAAACTTAAAATATAAAGCAGCATGACCTACTAAATAATGTCCATATTCATATTTTGCTTTTGACATTGATGAGCTGCCAATATAGAAAATATGCTGCCATTTCTCCAATAAATTAGGTGTAAGTAGTTGACTGAACCACACCTTATTGAGTCTGTTAACTACTTAAAAGAAAAAAAGTAAGGTTCACCAGATCATGGTTCCAGATTCTTATCTTTGGTAAGTTTTAGTAGCCCACTATTTCAAGTCACATATTTGGACTGCTCCCATAATTTCATTTTTGGAATCCCCATACAACTATCTGTATTTAGCATTCAGTTTGCAATCTGAACCCCAAACATACTGTCTCATCTGTATCTGTACTTGATCAGTATTATGTAGCACCTGAATATTTCAAAACTCAAACCCCACTAACATGCCTTTAATCACCTCTTTCTCATCTCCAGAACTTGTCTAGTCAAATGTCTTCAAAGGTCAAGCAGATGACATCATAGAAAGTGGCTGAAAAAGAGTAATGTGACCTATGGCAAGTCAGAGCAAGAATCATTACTTTAAATCTCCGTTTTTTGGAAACATCTTGACAGACTATATAGTAAACCTTCTCTATATCTATTGGATTTTTAAACATAAAGCATTATGAATGAAATGAGCTGAAAACATCTCAAAACATCCCATGCATTTGATTCCACACAGATTGTTATGCAGTATGTCCATAATTACCATCTCGTAATGTCCTATCTTCACACCCTCATTCCTGCCCTCTCAATCTCTGCTGATGATCTTGCTTTATAATTTCACTGGGAAAAAAAACAGAAGCATCTGCATGAAAATTTTCTTCTCTCTTCTTCATCGAATACACCAAACTGTCTGCTTCTGAACCTACAGCCACAGTCTTTCCTATTACAATAAATGAAGTGACTCTGTATATTTTCTCCCTCCCATTGCCAAGTGCTTTCTCAATTTCTTCATTCTTATTAACCTACAAACATACTCTTTTGAAAAAATGAAAAAAGGCCCATATTCCCCTGTAGCAATAGGTAGTTTCCTTTCTCTGATTTCCTTCACAGCAGCATCACCTTAAAGAGTTACTTGAGGTAACTTCTCTACTACCTCTCCTCCCATTCTTTTCTTCCCACTTCAGTAAGACTTCCGGTCAGACCCCACCATTGAAATTACTCTTATCAAGGTCACCAATAACCTCCATGTTAACAAAACCATGATTGGCTTTTCTTCTTTATTTTACTCAGCCTCTCAACAATACTGAAACACTGACTTCTCCCTTGTTGAACTCTCTTGTGGCTTCTGGGACATCAGTCTACCCTGTCTTTTTTTCCAATCTTGCTGACCACTTTTTCTCAGCTTTCTCTGTTAGTTGCTCCTCTCTGTTCAGTCTCTACATATTGTGGCACCACAGGGCTAAGCCAAGGCATTCAACTCCTGTCCATAAAAATCTTCTCCTTGGATGATTTTGTTCAGTCAGTTAAGATGATTCCTAATAACACCTACATAATTTCCACATTTTTATCTCAAGTCCCACCTCCCCATTAACCATTAAAACCCAGATGAAGATGGCATTTGGCATCACAATGAAGCTTGGCCAAAAAGGAACTCCTGATTTCATCCTCACCTACTCCTTTCTGCTTCTCAGAAAATGCTTCAACTATCCACCAATGTGCTTAAGTAAAACCTATGAACATCCCAGATTTCTCCCTATCCTTCACCCTTCACATTAAAGTTATCAACCACACTGTCGCCAATGCCATCAAATCATATCTTGAAACCACATATCTCTCTCCATCTTTACCACTATTACCCTGGTCCCAGTCACTATCCTCTCACACCCAGAATATAGCAATGGCTTCCTAACTGTCTCTCTGCTTTCAGCCTTAGCTCTTCTTCAGACCACTCTCCATAATGTAGTCAGAATAATTTTTGAAATGGAAACTGACCAGGTTAATCCCTTGCAAGAAATTTTCCAATGGATTTCCATTTCACTCAGCATAAAATCCAAATTTCTTCTCACCTATAACCCAAAAGGACTTCTGGCCCAGGCTTTTAAGTCTACCTCATTTTCTAACACTTCCCTCATTACTGAATAAAGTTCAGTCACACTAGCCTTCTTTGTGACCCCTGAAAACTCCCACTTCATTTCTGACTTAGAGACTTTGTGTCCAGTATTCCCTTTGCCCAGATCTCTGTATTTTTGTTTAGCTGACTCCGTCTTGCAACTTAGCTCTCAGCTCAAGAGCCACCAACTCAGAGAAGACTTCCCCAACTACCCAACAGGATTAGCTCCATCTCTATCCTTCTCTATCATCTCATTCTCCTTATTTTCCTTAACTTGTTGAACCTTTTATACACTGACATATTCTCCAGCATCAAGAACAGTGCCTGCCACAAAAATGCTCAATCAGTATTTGTTGACTTAAATACTTTCACAAACACAAGTTTATCAACAACAAATTGGTTTAATCAATTATAAAAGCTTTTCTGTAACTTCTTAAAATTTTGAAGGCAACAGATATATAGGAAAATAAGGAAAGGGTTACTTAGACATACTGTAATACCTGAACCAGACAATTTATTACCACTTGAATTTCTTCTTCCAATGAACTAGATATTATATATATGTATGTATTGTACATAATAATGTATAGGACATATATGTCAGTTTTATAAATATTTGGCTTTAATTGAATTAGTAAATCATTAAAAATATGAGAATTTAAATTTTAAATTACGTATAATTATTTGGTTGTTAAATTCCTAAAAGGACTGTGTAAGAGGACACAGCTGAACAATAGCAAAGAATGTTCTTGAACTAAATGTCACTCAATTATGAATTTTAAATTATTATAAATGATTATTTTGTTTTTAATGAAGTTATTCGGTAAAGGTAAAAAAAATAATTACTCAAAGAAATTGCATTTTCCTATTGACCATCATTATAAATGTGGGATATGTTCCCTAATTGAGTTACATCTTCTAAAACTAAGTTGAAAAATTTTGGTTAGAAAACAGTTAAGAGTGCAGATACCACCTGGTCCATAGAAAATGAAACACACATGTTTAATGAATGAGTGAATGAAGGTGCATGCTCATTTGTTTCATCCCATTCTGCCCAGTACCCTTAGACCACTATGACTTTACACAAATTGGTTTACCAGACCTTCAATTCAAGGCTCCTCATTTTACTTAATCTTTAAAAGCGACATCTAACCGAGCTGATCATCATTTCTGCCTTTATTCATTTAGCTTCTAGGACATCATGCTCCCAGGTTTTTAGTTGTTGTTATTCTTGTTTTTTCCTAATTTTCAATTCCCTTTGCTGTTTCTCCCCCACCTCCCTACCTCTACACAGTAAAGTGTGTCAAGGGCTCAAACACCTCTATGTATACTCACTTCCTTGATGATCTCCTCTCTCTTCATGGCTTTAGATACCATCTAAATGCTGATAACTGCTAATTTTATGTTCCAGATTAGACTACACCACATTTGTCTAATTGCATACTTGATAAATTCACTTGTATATTTAAGCTAAATCTTAAGTTTAATATGTCTAAAATTGAGCTTTAGTTTTCTCTACCAAAAGTTGATCTATCTACATTCTTCCCTATCTTAAAAATATGGTAACTCCAATACTTCTAGTTCCTTAGGCAAAAACTATACAGCCATATACCACATCCAAAATCTGTTAACTCCAAAATGAAATAAAATCCTAATGATACATCCCATGGTAAAGAAACTGGTGATTACTGGATAAGAACTGGGCCACTGTCCTGTTCTGCTTCTCATGCTAACAGTCTCATTCTCTGTTGTTAATGGAGGAAGTAAGAGAGTAGACTGGCTTTTTGGGAGAGGAGAGAAAATCACGTGGGAAAACAGCAGGCATCCTTATCCTGGCAAGTGAGGAGGCAGAGGTTTGTTTCACCTCCTCTAATCTCTTGGAATTTGGTTGACAAAATGGGTATCAAGTAACTGGGGGACTTCTGGGATCTCTGTAACAATTCACGAAGCCACTCCAAGTTGAAAGATACAGAATCTTCCCCATTGATCTTTAAACTAGAATAGAAACACCGTCCATTTTCAAATAACTGCAGCAAGGAATTGAGTGGATTTAGATCTTGCATCAGATGCAGAAACTCCCAGCCTACCAGATGCCCGGTTCACCAAGGCAATTTCATTAATCTTGCAACAAGGCTTCCTTGAATTTTTCAAGATTGATGTTATGATTACAAAGCGTTTAGTGTGTATTCACACTCTTGCCACTTCTCACCACCATCATGGCTACCAGTCATCAGTGTTAGATGGATTATTGCAATAGCTTTGCCTCCCTGCTCCCACTTTTGCCCCACCTCACACCACCAAACTTCTGTTCTCAACAAAGCCAGATGATTCTGTGTAAGTACTAAATCATGCTATTCCTCTGTTCAAACAATTCAAGTGGTTTCTTATCACTCAGACTGACAGTGAGTTTCTACAACAATCTAAATCTGTCCTTCTCAGTTAAATCTCTGATCCCATTTTCTACATTACTTCCCACCCTGGCTCTGTGTCAACCACATGGGCCCTTTGCTGCGTATGGTGATTGAGGGTCTTCACACCTATTCCAGGCAAGGAAGAATGTTTGCTGTGTTTACTTCTGGGTCCTAGGGGTGCCTGCCATATAGTAAACCTCTAATACCTTCTGAATGAAGGAATAAATAACAATAACAATTTCAAATTTTGTGGCATTTTCTGGCTTTGAGTGCTCCATTCTCCTCCTAAAACTATTTCTCTGCTCTTTGCTTTCTAAGACCCCAGATTTGCTGTTTACATTTAAGGAGGTATCTTTAATCTCCCAGAACTCCAGGGTAATAACTAAATTATATAAAACTGGACTATGTCACTTTTTTCCTATGGGTATTGCCATTGACAATGCAACTTCTGAAAAAAAAATAGATTGATTTTAAGTGCCATCGTCTTTAAAAAACAATAATTATCTATTCAAATTAAGGTTTTGTAAATATTTTACTTGTGTTGACCAAGATACTGAGAACCAAATACAACTTCATTATATCTAAAAAATATTAAGATAAAATGCTTTAGGAAAATTAAATAAGCTATTTTAAATACAGAATAGAAAACCTTAATAACGTTAAATAATGATAATATTCTTTGAACCAACAAAGATATTTCATATACCTTAAATGAATGAAGATTATATTGTATATCAATAAAAGATACAAACATTTAATTTTTGAAAATTGCCAGGCAGGCACCAACATACAGAGAGAAAACTACTGCTTTTGGAATCAAGACTTGTAACAAAACCTTCATTGATGTGAATTCCTGCCACTTTTAGCAAAATAAAAAATGTGCAAACATGGAGCTTTGGGTAAATGAGTTATGAGGCCATCATTTCACTACCTGCATTTATTCTGGATACATGTAACAAGTGGCAAATAATGTCAGAAGATATAGATTTATGAGAGTAAACAGAGCAACTCACAAGATAAAGATAACTCTTTCAGGTTTGGATTCAGACTACAGACAGAAATAGGGCAGATCCCAGACTAGCTTCACCCTGTTTAGCAAACTAGGTTGTCTCATGTCCAGTTTCTATGATTATCTGCCACACTAAAGTACAGGAAAAAAACAAGACCAATAACAACTTGACGTCCCATGTTAAACATGGCCTTAGAAAAAATCTAAGTGACAAACTGGAATCAAGTTATTGCAACATGCACCATGGACCAAAAGCACCACTGGGTGTTTGGCTCAGAGCCTCTGGTTGCCTAGCAAAAGGAGAGGCATCCAGATGTATTTTGTTCTACATTTGGAAAAGTGCTATGCCAAGGTTCTGCCCATAGTTTTGCCCGTATGTGAAGTGAGAACAAGCAGGCATAACCACCAACCCTCCCAGCAGAGTGTCTGTCAACAGTTCCCTAAAAGACATGGAAATAGTTATAATAGCGGAAAATGGCTTATATAACTGGCCATGTGTCCTTTTTTAGGTAAAGTGTTCTGGCTGCTAAACACATTGTAGACTTAGGTACACTTTGCATCACAGTGAACTACTTGGGATTTCAGTCACTCTATAGTGTTTTAGGGGCTCTATGTTAAAAATTTGTAGCAAGAGGTAAATACACATTAATGCATTTTAGTATTTGAATTCCAGAACGTTTGAATATATTTATTATTATCTCAGTAGCTCCATATTACAGGATAATTTTCAATGTAACATCAATATTTTAAATATTGAATTATTTGAAACATTTATTCCTTCATCTCTAGCATCTCCAATTTTTATGTCAGTATCTCTAGTGTTGCTGATATCCTACTTTCCAGAATTTTTAATTCCTCTTTCTTACCTGTCCTCACATTTACCTCATATATAACCTCTTCTATCTTTCCACCCATCCCTTTGTTCAACACATATTTGTTGAACTACCAACCGTATTCAATCAACAAATATTTACTGAGTACTTCTATGCATCAGGCACAGGGTTATAAACATTAATAAGGTATGATGATTACCCATCCAGAAATTTAAAGTGTTGGAAAGGAAAACAGACATGTAACTATTTAATTGCAACAAAACCGTTATACTTTCAATAGGTTTGAATAAAATACCTTAGGAGTACAGAAGTAGTAGGGCAGAGGAATGGGTGCACCAGAGAAAACCTTGCAGAAAGACAACATTTGAGCTTAATCTTGAATAAGAGATTATGAGGAGGAGACAGAAAGCACAGACATTCTGGGCACAGAAGAAATTGATGAGCAAAGAGGCAAAGAGACATGAAGAAGGACAACCACCTTTACGAACAGTGAAAAATAGTGAAAATAGTTCAGTGTGAATACAGATATGGATATACACAAGGGAGTTGAGGGCCACGGGCAGAATTGACAGCATGTGCCTCCTTTAATTAATCAAGGTGGGCTTCACCTTGTGAGCATCCAGCAGTCAACAGAAGTTTTGCACAGCTGAGTAACCACCACAGATTTGTTTGAGAAAAAAGACAGATTTAGTAATAATAAGGAAGGCGGACTAAAGTAAAAAATAAAGTAGGAACAGACTGGTACAGTCTGCTGGGTGAGAAGCTGTGGTACCAATCCTGAGGTGAGATAATGAGCAAAGGTTAGGATAAAATGGAAGAGATGGATTCAAAAGACATTTCTGAGACAGAATCTACAGAATTTGGCAAGTAACTGTGTATTTATGTTTGTGTGTGTATGTTATGTGAAAGTGGGAGGAATGAGAGCATGGTAAAAGTTGGGGGCATGGGGCCAATTTTCTGTTTTGCAGGGTGTTTTGTTTTGTTTTGCTTTGCTTACAGAAGACTGAGCAGATGTTGATGAGATCCACTAAGAATCCCGGAAAAGAAGTAGGATCACGGGCAAGGGTGGAGGGAAAAAGGTAAGGCAGTTCATTTTCTTTTCAGACATCTTAAGCTTGAAGTAACTGTGGAGTAATACCACATGGGGATGACCCAGCAGTCTGTGGGAAATATGAAAATGAAGCTCAAAGAGACGACTGTTACATGGAGATATATACTAGCTATGGACTATACACCATCAATATACAGATGGTATTTAAAGTCAAAGGAATAGATAACGTCCTATAGGAAGGGAGAAGGCCAAAAGGAAAAACCTAAGAAACAAAGTTTTACAAGACGAGCCGGAAACAAGAGCATGTTGATGAAATAACCAAAAAAATAAAACAACTAAATGATAAGGTGAAAGAAAACCCATGGAAAGGAAAGGCCTGAAAAAAGAGAGTATGTGCAACAGTATCCAATATCTTATCTCCTTTCAGCTTGTGGTTTTATTCTCTGTATCAATTTTACCATTGAGAAAAACAGTACCCAGAATGGTTGCTGACTGTCAGAGTTCACATACCCATAAGCAGCTGAGGCAAATGTGAACCTGCGGCTATCGGGAGCCAAAGCTAGTAGTTTTTCCTTTAAGAATCCATTGCCTCTTTCAGTAACAGTTTCCTTTGGTGACCTAAGAGCTGCAGTTTCTCAACTTACCCTAAATTAAATATGGATAATCTCTCTCTTTAAAGTGTTTGTCTGAAGTAAAAATTGGTAGGACTTCTTCATTTATGAGCTTTCAGATGGAAAGCCAATCAGGGAGCCTTTCCAAGCATCACTGGTTTCAGTAATCAATAATTCATTTCTCCCCTTCCTGATTCTGCCCCAGGTCATGCTTGTTTCAACCTCTTCATCCAGAAGTTTTCCTGGAAACAGGACTTGTCTGTTTCTCTTCCTCTAGGTGAGATATGCCCTCCACTTTTTGCCACAATTCAGGATACTGACTACCTTCCAGGAACACCATAAACCCCATCTTCCCCACTGATTAACTCTCACCATTAGGAATATTCCATTATTCTGTGCTCCCTTGGCATTATTTACACACTTTAGCAGAGAATTTTATGTCCTTGTTTACTTGAATATTTTCAAATGTGTCTATTCTTCCTTCTCAATCAGCCTATAAGCTCTTCAAGGGACAATGTGGTGTTCCAGAGCCAATTTTTAACCCTATTAGTTAAATGAGGATAAAAGTAGGGGTAGGGATGTGATGTTAATAAATGTGGACATAGTCTGGCTGCCATAGGTTCAAGTAAAAAGAGTACACAAAAATAAGCACCAAGCATAAATAAGGTAACTGGCTATTCACATTTTTAATGTGATTGACACATAGCGTACAAGTAGACAAAGTGGTGGCACTTATTGCAGATTTTACAGGAAATAGCTCTTTAAGCCAAATTTTAATTTTGCTTTCTCAGAACAAATACACTTTTAAATAACTATTTGAATAAATAACATCTTCACAAGGTTGATCAACAGCTGTACTTCTATTGCTATGTAATGCATAAGTCAACAATATTTCAAATAAAATAGTATTGTTCTTTTAGACTTTCCCCTTAAATGTGTATTCTAGAAAATGTGTTCCAGTACAGTTGGGCAATGAAGTCCTTTGCAGCCCAGTTAATGGCCAAGACACGGTTCCAGTGCTAATAGTATCTAAGGGCAACACAACATAAACCCTGGCTGGTTTCTAAATCTACATTTCAAGGATAGAATGAAACCAGTGAAACTAAAAAGAAACTCATATAAACACCCCAGACTAGACATCATACAATAGGCAGTTATTTTCTTTGGAAGCCCAACATGAAAACGAATCACTGAACTGTTCTTTCATTATTTCCATATTACTTAAAACACACACAAATATTCTCAGGTTTCTTTTTGTGGATTCAAACTCCCAAGTTCTTCCTTATTTTAAATAAAGCAATGGAATACCTATCCACATGGAATAAGCATACAGTGGCCTACTTGGAAAGGCTCCATAATTGGCTCTTGCTCTTTGAAAGCTCACAAATGAAGAAATCATAGAATTTTTTACTTCGGACAAATGCTTTAAAATATACAAAAAGTAGAAATGTGAGACATTACAAATGTCATAGCCTGCACAGAATTTTGAAAAGAGTTAACAATTTCCTTAGGTATTTTATTTAAACATTATGGGGAGACATAAAATTAATTATTGGTCATAGTCACATTTACTGAGACCTTGCAATATGCCTCATAATGAGCTAAACTTTACTTAGGTTATCTCATTCAATCCCCACAAAAACCCTCTGAGGTGAGTACACATGCTAGACATGAGGGAATGGAGGTAGAGAGAAATTAAGTTACCCTAGGTCACATAGCTAATGGGTATCAGTGACAGAATTTAAACCCATGCCACCTGATTGCCAGGCCCTGATTCTTAACCTCTGATGAGTTCTCTTGAGTGCAACCTACTTTCTTCAGGGTAAATTTTCTTTCTAGTGAAAGTTAAAATAATATGCTATATTTTGAAATGGGTAATGTTAACTTAGAACTTCCATATATCATGAAAGTTGTCTCGAGAATACCCATCAGCACTAATGTGAATGCAGAAAGAAGAAAATTAGAATGCATTAAAATTAACTGTACGCTACAACTTATCCAAAGGAGAAATGTGATTCCCAATGTTCATTGTATAAGCATGGCTATCACCAGTGATTACTTATTATCGATTTTTGCTAGTACATTCCTAATTTTAGTATAATAGATATACAAACTTTTTTCTAAATATTTAAGGTATACAGTAATACATTAATGAGTTATATCCTAGTAGCCTTTAAAAAGTAAGTTTGTGGGGTGCCTAGGTGCCTGAGTCGATGCATCCGACACCTTGATTTCGACTCAGGTCATGATCTCAGGGTTGTGAGATCGAGCTCCCCGCAGCAGGCTCCACTCTGGGCAGAGAACCTGCTTAAGATTCTCTCACTCCCAGGGGTGCCTGGGTGGCACAGCGGTTAAGAGTCTGCCTTCGGCTCAGGCCGTGATCCCGGCATTCCGGGATCGAGTCCCATATCAGGGTCTTCCACTATGAGCCTGCTTCTTCCTCTCCCACTCCCCCTGCTTGTGTTCCCTCTCTCGCTGGCTGTCTCTATCTTTGCCAAATAAATAAAATCTTTAAAAAAAAAAAAAAAAAAAAGATTCTCTCACTCCCTCTCCCACTGCCCCTCCCCACCTCTCTAAAAATAACAAATAATAATAATAATGTAAGTTTGTTTCCCAAACTTACTACTTTAAAAATAAATATGAGGTTATTAAGGATAAGTCACTTTTTTTTAATCTTTGAGCTTGCTTTCACATGTCAAAGTGCACAAATAAATCCACAAGAGAAAAAAAAGCCATTGCCAAAGCACTGCTTAACATAAAGCAACCACAGAAATGTACCCTTTACAATGGGTCATTTACATATTGGTAAGAAGCAAGGACCCACTGGAAAGTTATCAATAATCCAGAAAACTGCTTTAAATTATTGGTCCTCGATTTTTCAGATCCACCATTCATAAGTTCCATCAGTTAGGAATTACGAAGCAATTGTTCTACTAAAGCACTTAAAAGCAAATGCTTCAGCTGTTCAGCATTTTCAGTATAGGAATCCTCCCGGTAAGAGTAGAATTTAGAGCTTTTAGTAGGAACATTGCATCTGAAGGTATTTAATTCTACTCTGAAATTCAAAGAGCTCTTAGAATAAAGGGAACACTGATTAAAGAATATGCAGAGGAAGATAGCCTCCAAGAAAATCTTTTTTAAAATTTCATACAGGACAAATGGTAAAGATTAAATAATAGCACGAGGAAATTTAACCAGGAAGACTGAAAGCATTAATAAACATTTTTGTACATACCATTTGAAAAATTTCCTTACCATATACTGCATATTAGATGCTGTTGGGTACACCTGACTTCGTAATTTATTATGAAGGTCCAAGATACTCTGCATGTCATTGTCTGTGATGGCCCTTTTTCCTCTTTGCTTGGCCATCCACCACTCACCATCCTCATCCATGTACTTCTCCAAAAGTTTCTCCAATAAAGTAGCATTAGGAACTACCATGGCTGGAATTGCTCTAGCCATGAATAGCACTGTGGTTACTCTGAGCCACTCCTGCGCGGTACACTTCATAATGAATGATCTCAGGATTTCCCCGGGAAAATCTCCAAGACAGGCTCTTCCACTCCTTTTGGCTATAACGACATGCAGTGTGATTAAGGTGAAAATCTAGGCAGATATTAATTTTCTAATAACAAAAGTAAAATAACAGTTACAAAGGAAGTGTGCCAGTTTGGTTTGTTTATATAATGCCAACAAATGGACATGCACTTTTTGAAATAACTGTCTCCAATCCATTTTTTCCTCCAGAGGAATTTTTACAATGCGTTATTTTCACAAAATAAACAACTATATGTACTAGGACAACATGCATGAGGCCAAAATATACGGCAAAAGTAGCCCCGAAGAGTCCAAGCTTGAAGTTAATTTCTGAATTGAAAGGCTTGAAATGGCTATATATTGCATAGAGCCTCAAAGGGTATTATCTACCTACAGGGTTTTCTATCAATCTAGAGGTCCACGTTTCTCTCTCTGTTTTAAGGTATTATTTTGTACCAGTGTACTATCTCCAGTTCGCACTCAGAATGTCCGCAACTGGCTGAAATTGACGTGAATGTTTAAAAGTACAAAATGTCATTCATACATGTATCCACGGGTACATCTTAGAAGGCCCACGGAACTAATGCCCAAGAATGGTTTGGGAGGAAGTGTCCTCTTACCAGGCGCAGGGCAAGAAGAATTCAATCATTATTTCCTGGAAAGTGTGTGCCCAACCTGCGGCCCGCACCCGATAAAGCTAACAATTCACCAGCAACTTCAGCTTTTCCTCCCACACACCGCAGGCGAACACTTTTCTCTGAACCCAAACGGAAAGCGCGCGACAGGAGGAGGAGGAGGTGAAACCCACAGTCACTTGGAAGCACAAGCACCCGCAGGTCTCCATCTCTGCAGCTTTCCAAGCAGCCCACTCACCCTCCGTGCCCGCCCATTCTCTACAAGTTGGCTTTTTTTTTTTTTTAAGTGGGGTTTTAGAAGAAAAAGGTAGAGAGGAAAAGGTGGGAGACTGACGACTCGGCGATGCGTTTTAGAAATGCCCTTACCTCTCCAGCGTGAAGTTCCCTACGAGAGCGGAGCCGAACACCACCGCCGGCCTCCCGCAGCCGCCCCAGCCTGCGCACGCGACTGCACACACAGAATCCGATCGGGAACGACCGGCGCGCCGCGCGTCCTGGGGCGACGAGGGCGCTGAGAGCAGACGCGAGCCTGGGCCTCCGCGGCTCCGTTAGGACCTGCAGCAGGCGTAGCGCTCCCAAGTTAGAGCCTGAAATTGGGGCCGAAAGGGAGCTGCCGGGCTAGCGAGCCAGGGTGGGCGCCCGAGTTCCTCCGAGCGCTCTCCGCAGGAGCAAGGGGCGGGGACAGGAGCGAGGCTGGGAGGCAAAGGCTGGCGGCGACCTCGCGCTCCCGCTCGGTGCAGCCGCGGTGTGCAGAGCCAGGCACCGAGCGCTTCCGCCGCTCCCGCGAGCTCCCGGGCATTTATTGCGGTCCCTGCGCGCGCACGTGACGTGAGCGCCCCTCCTCGCCCACCCCCACCTCTACCCAGCCTGGCCCGCTGCCTGCTGCGGAGCAGGGAGTAGCCGCCCTGCTTCTCCCCCGGCCCAGCAAAGCCTGTACTCTTGGCCTTTGTGGGCGTGCTTTGGGCTTCAGAGGCCCGGCGTGCGGGTCTGGACCCTGTGGGAGGCGAATGCAAGGAGGGCCCCAACTCCTCCCGCCCCTCACAGCTCCTCTGCTTCCAGAGGTCTTCTTCCTCGTGGCTTCCTGACGAGATGCTACAAGGACTTTAACAACCCTAACAGAAAAAGAAGCGCCCCAGAAAGCATGCAGAGGGACTGGGGATGGGTTAACACCTCAGATCTTGGAGATGCAGAAGAGGTACTGGGGGGGGGCGGGATGGGGAAGGAAGGCTTTTGCTTTTATTTCTCCAGGAGATCACTTCTGTTTCCAGGACCCAGTGTCTAAAATTGAGAAATTGTTAAACCTTCATGATGACCAGATGGACAAGGGGTTTCATAGACTGATGTAATGATCTGTCACTTGGGATTGTCTGGACCGTTGAGAGTCTCACTTCATGGATAAAATAGGTGGCATTCGCTTCCCAAGGTGGCCAGAGCACTTTTTTTTTCTTTTATAATGATGTAGCTATTTTTGGAGTTGATACATAAAGGATACCCTAAATTAATTTATCAGTGCTATATTAACAGGAATTCAAAACCCGGCCCTAGAGCGGATAGTGAAATGAGTGCCAATTTCCCTGTTGTCCGTGTTATACCCGGAGTAGGAAAATAACTATCTTTAAATTCACGAAGGTTCACCCTACTGAATGTGGTACTGCTTCTACGGGTCGGTTTGTTTTTGGTTTTGTTGTTTTGTTTTGTTTTGTTTTGTTTTGTTTTGTTTTGTTTTAGGAAGCATTTTTTAAATTCATTTACCTTTGCTTCCCCTTCTGTAGTGAGTCATGATTTTCATTCTTTATTTCTAAACGCTGCAGTATATAGCATATGATCAAATGAGGTAAAACATTTTGATAGTAACTCCCAAATCATCCCGAGCTGCTACCTGTCTCTTTCCACAATACAATTACACTTTATCAAACCTAAAAACTGACATTTAAGCCTCAGGTGAACTTGAGACCTTGTTTCCTCTCACAACAACAACAACAACAACAAAAAGGAAGCATCACCTATCAGAAGGGCACAGGAGGTGAAAGCTTTTGGTGCACGTATGACTTTCATAGAAGTTTTGCAACTTTATAGCAGTTTAAGCACAGAAAGACTGTTGCTTTGTACTTTTCAAGCAGTTATTTATAACTCTTCTGCACAGGGTTCAGAAAACTGGCTTTCCTTCCTGGAAACTACAATTTTAATATAGTATTGAAAAGTGTGCTGAGTATCAAATAAAAAAATCTTGAAAGTAATAGCATTACTTGAAACATTTTCAAAGTGAATTTAAATTGGGAAGAAGGGAAGTAAGGTGATAAGGACCCGAAGTTAAATGCCTTGACTCTTGAATGTTTGCATCATAAGGCTTTCCACACAATATACAAATCAGACACCTAAAGGTTTACGTGAAAGAAAATAAGATTCGGTTTTAAAGTTTTATTTCCAAACTCTCCAGACTAGGAAAAAAAAAGATTTTATACCTTGGCTGGGCATTTAAATTGGCTTCCAATATGATACTTCAGGTCATTTTTTTAGGTAAAAGAATGATTCGAACACTCATTATAATAAATATTAACATTTTGCTAATACAGCTTGTCATATCTGGTTTAATATATATGCCTGAAATGTTCTGAAGAGAAGTGACAATATTCTTGAATACTTAAAGATGATACTCTTTACATTTTTATTTGTGGTTGAGAAATCTGTACATAGAGCGAACGTCTTCTCCACACTGAATTCATGTAAAAAGGGTACTTTGGTTTGTGGCTAAGGATGTTACTTATAAAGCCAGGGTTGTTTTTAGCATGACTACTTTCTTGTGGCAAATGCTGTTGATTGCCTAACCAACAACCAGCCTTCCACTCCTTTCTTCCAAGCCTCCAGTTTACTGAGGGTGGTCACCCTCTCACACCCTATCCAGCTGGCATCCTTAGGAGGTGAATGTTGATTATTTAAAGCCAATCATCACAATTTATCCCTTCTGGCAGCGACTGATTTCGCATGGACATGTCATGCAACCCTGGCTACTGAAAGGATGGAAGAAATCTTCTTAGATATGAGGAGAAGGGTTGGCAAGGTTTTCTTTTGTAATAAAAAGAGATACAAAAGGAGAAAATGTCCCTGCAGGTGTTGATAAGTTTGTGAAATTTAAAGATACAGGTGTTATTGTGCAAGTAAGAAGGGCAAGCCTGAGAGCAGAGACCTATCAGCTTGGCTGAATGCATGGACAAATAGTGTCTGAGTCTCTTTGCCCTTGACCAGTCACTGAACACCTGCCTACAAGAGATAACGGATGCCTTGTTTAGGCCATTTTGACTTGGGTATTCAGTTACTTGCAGCTCAAAGTACTCTAACAGACATATTCCACAAAGAAGATACCTTCCTCTGGCAATGTCATTTGGTCCATGCTGCTATCATTTTCTGCTAATGTGTATGCTTAGGTGCTATCTTTAAATATATTCTTATGTGTTTTCCTATCCCTGCCCTTGCAGAAGTAGGTACAGGCATACCTCAGAGATATTGTGGTTTCGTTTCCAGATCATTGCAATAAAACAAGTATCTTAATAAAGCAAGTCAGATGAATTTTTTTGTTTCCCAGTGCATATAAAAACTATGTTTATACTACACTATAGTCTATTAATTGTGCAATTGCATTATGTCTAAAAAACAATGTATGTAACTTAATTTTAAAATATTTCTGAAAAATGCTAACAATCATCTGCACTTTCAGTGAGTCATAATCTTTTTGCTGGTGGAGGGACTTACCTCAGTGTTGATGGCTGCTGACCCATCAACGGGGTGGTTATTGAAGGTTGGGTTGGCTGTGGCAATTTCTTAAAACAACAATGAAGTTTGACACATTGATTGACTCTTTCATGAGTGATTTCTCTGTAGCATGTGGTGCTATTTGAGAGCATTTTACCCACAGTAGATCTTCTTTCAAAATTGGAGTCAAGCTTCTCAAACCCTGCTCCTGCTTTATCTACTAAGTTTATGTGATATTCTAAATCCTTTACTGTCATTAAAAAAATAATCTTTATAGCATCTTCACCAGGAGTAGATTCCATCTCAAGAAACCATTTTCTTTGCTCATCTATGAGAAGCAACTCCTGATCCATTCCAGTTTTATCATGATGTTGCAGCAATCCAATCACATCTTCAGGCTCCACTTCTAATTCAAGTTCTGTTGCTGTTTCCACCACATCTGCAATGACTTCCTCCAATGAAGTTCTGAACCCCTCAAAGTCATCCAGGAGGATTGGAATCAACTTCTTCAAAACTCCTATTGATGTTGGTATTTTGACCTTTTTCCATGAATCACACGTGTTCTTAATAGCATCTAGAATAGTGAAACCTTTCCAGAGATTTTCAATTTATTTTGCCCAAATCCAGCAAAGAAATCATTATCTATGGTAGCTATAACCTTATGAAATGTATTTTTTAAAATAATAAGATTTGAAAGTCAAAATCACTCTTTGATCCCTACACTGCAAAATGAATGTTGTGTTAGCAGGCATGAAAACAATATTAATCTCATCGTACATCTCCACCAGAGTTCTCGGGTGGCCAGATGCTTGTCAATGAGCAATAGTATTTTGTGAGGAATCTTTTCTTCTTAGGATTGGTCATAACAGTGGGCTAAAAATATTCAGTGAACCATGTTGTAAACAGATGTGCTATCGTACAGGCGTTGTTTCATTTATAGAGCACAAGCAGACTAGATTTAGCATCGTTCTTAAGAGCCCTAGGATTTTCAGAATGGAAAATGAGCAGAGGCTTTGACTTAAAGTCATCAATTGCATTAGCAATTTCTAGTTAACTAGAAAGTGAGCCTGTGCTTTGAAAGTTTGAAGCCAGGCATTGACTTCTCCTCTCTAGCTATGAAAGTCCTAGATGGCATCTTTTTGCTAAGAGAAGGCTGTTTGTCTTCATTGAAAATCTGTTGTTTAGTGCAGCCACCCTCACTAATGATCTGAGCTGGATCCTCTGGAGAACTTGCTGCAGCTTCTACATCAGCACCTGCTGCTCCACCTTGCACTTTGATGTTATGGAGATGACTTCTTCCGTAAAACCCTTACACCAATCTTTTCTAGCTTCAATTTTTTTTCCTGCAGCTTCCACACCTCTCTCAGCCTTCAGAATTTAAGAGAGTCAGGGCCTTGTTCTGGACGAGGCTTAAGCTTCAGCAGAGTGGTGTGGCTTATCTGCCCCCCTATTCAGAACATTAAAACATTCTACATACCGGCAACAAAGGCTGTTCTGCTGTCTTATCATTCGTGTGTTCACTGAAGTAGCACTTTTCATTTCCTTCAAGACCTCTTCTTTTGTATTCACAACTTGGCTAACTGGTGCAAGAGGCAAGCTTTTGATCTGTCTCTGTTTTCAACATACCTTCCTCACTAAGCTTCATCATTTCTGGTTTTTTTATTTAAAGTGAGAGATGCGGGGCGCCTGGGTGGCGCAGTCCTTAAGCGTCTGCCTTCAGCTCAGGGCGTGATCCCGGCGTTCTGGGATCGAGCTGCACATCAGGCTTCTCCGCTGGGACCCTGCTTCTTCCTCTCCCACTCCCCCTGCTTGTGTTCCCTCTCTCTCTGGCTGTCTCTGTCAAATAAATAAATAAAATCTTTTAAAAAAAATAAAATAAAGTGAGACGTGGTGATTCTTCTTTCACTTGAACACTTAGAAGCCATTATAGGGTTGCTAATTAGCTTAATTTGAACATTATTGTGTCTCAGGAAATAGGGAGGCCCAATGAAAGAGAAAGAGACCAAACAACGTCCAGTCAATGGAGCAGTCAGAGCATACACAACATTTCTTAAGTTCACAGTCTTATCTGGGCGTGGTTCATAGCATCCTAAAAGAATTACAGTAGTAACATCAAAGATCACTGATCACACATTATCGTAACAAACACAGTAACAGTGAAGAAGTTTGAAATACTTTGAGAATCACCGAAGTGAACAAATGCTTTTGGAAAAATGGCCTGATAGCCTTGCTTGTCACACAATTGCCACAAAACTTAAATTTGTAAAAAACACAATATCTGTAAAGTGCAATAAAACAAAGCACAATAAAATGAGGTATGCTTGTATATATTTATCTGTATATATTCCCCAGTATATATTCCCCATCCACTGTATGGTTTCATGACCCTCAAACCTGAATCTCAAGTCAAGGCCCTGGCTGTTCTGGTAGCACATCATTGATAAAACCATCCTCCACTAGGGAATGTAAGAACAGGATTCCTGTCTTGTTTTAAGAGGTGGAATTAGTGTAGCGCGATGTTTTAAAGCATGGAATTTTAAATCAAAATGCTAGAGTTAGCTCCATGACCTGTTACTAGTTGTGGGACCTTGATTATGCTACTTGGCCACTATGAGCCCATGATCTATTCTCTTTAAAAGGAAATAATAACAGTAGCTATCTTAAACTTTGTCACTTGTGTAGTAAGATGAATTAATGGGGGCACATGGGTGGCGCAGTTGGTTAAGCATCAGACTCTTGGTTTTGGCTGGGGTCATGATCTTGGGGTCATGGGATCCAGCCGGCATTGGGCTCCACACTCAGTGCAGAGTCCACTTGAGACTCTCTCTCCCTCTCCCTCTGCCCCTCCCCACCATGCTCTCGCTCTCTCTCTCTCTCTAAAATAAATAGGTGAATTTTTAAAAAAGGGCGAGAGAGAGTTAATGCATGGGAGCACTTAAAACAGTAACAGAAAGTACTCAAGAAGAGTTAAATATTATTATTAAGAACTAAACTAGAGGCTTTATATATGCTATTTTATAAACTCAATGGGATTTAATCAAAGTACTCATGTCTCTTGATGAACATAATGTCCTAATTTTAGTGAAGTTCATTTTATCAATCTTCTTCTTTTGGTAAATGATGTGTGTGACCTGTTGAAGAAAAAATTTTTGCCTATCCCAAAGTCATGAAGAAACTTCTCCTATGTTATCTTCTGCTTCTATTATTTTACACTTTACAATCAGGGCTTTCATCCACCCAGAATGGATTTTTGTGTTATGCTATGTCAAAGGAATAACTGAATTTTTAAAGAAAGATTGTAATGATTATGTTGAAATCTGCATTTCTTGTAGTCATCGCTATAAAACTATGAATTTTTCTGGAAAAAGTGCAAGTTTCAGAATGAAAAGATAGAAAAATGTCATTGTTCTTGAAATCTAGAGTCACTATGATACTTTGATCAGATTATTTAAAACATGAATGTTGAGATTCATATTGATGCCATAACCTGAAAACTCTTTAACCTGTTTCTTGAAGTCTAGGAAAGTAATTATTTTAAGCTTATTATTAGATTTTTGGAGAACGTATTTTGTCATCCATTTGAAATTTGACTCATCTACAGTCACTAAATGCAGTGATTCATTTTTAAGATATCTTCTTTTACCACTAGTGCTGTCCTACATTATCTGAAAAAACCAAAATTTCAATAATTTCCATAAATACTTCTGTGCCTTTCTTGATCCTGTTTTCACTGATTGAAGTCTCCTCCATTTATTCTTTTTGAGTACCCACTCTCTAACCATTTTTCTCCACAAAGATTTTAACTGATCCAGCCAACCATTATCTCTGTTGTTTCATTTCCCTCTCTTGTCAATATCTATTGTGTAAATAGTATCTATTGATGTACTTGTCTTATCTCCAACAATGCTAAGAGCTCCTAGGGAAGGGAGATCATGTTTATGTGACCTTTGTATTATTTACAATTTATATTAAATTAACAAATGAATTTGGATTTTGGAATATTCAGTATTTCTCAGAATGGTACACACATATCCATGGTTATATAGGCCTGTTGGCAGGAGAACCAGAATTCACAAAACAAAGCACATTATACTAGAGATGATTTTTACTTGGAGCTCTTTTTTTTTTTTTTTTGAGGGAAAACATTGAAACAAATGTTTATGTCATAGATGAATTACAAAGCAGATGGGCAATTCAGATTAATTTTAAAGTGAAAACCAATCATGGTGTAACTTTTTAAAAAAAGAATGCATGTTTAAGCCATGCATTTTTTCCAATATATCATTTCTAAACATTCATAGGAAAATGATGTTCACTAAGGTAATGAGAAGGTCAAATATTTATTAAAAATTATATTTCAGAATGATAGACTACTTAACTGATGTCCTACTATGTATGTTTCACCTATTGATGGATTGCTTGTATTTCCATAGGTCTCTTTACAGCTTATATGAAGACCCGGCTCTGGTGTACTGTTAGCATATGAAACATTGTAAATTACAGCAGGAGCCAGAGATGTGAAGCTGAAAGAGCTGTTCATTCATGTAACACTGTCCAGCCTGGTTGAAATATTATATTTTAATTTCTTTAAATTAGAATATCCAGAACAGTAGGTAATGCTAAAAACATTTCAAAATAAAGAAGTGTCTCAAAACTTGCATTTAGCCTAAGAAATCATGCTCCAGCTTCATCTCTGTATTTTAAGTTTTTATTTTAATTCCAGTAATTAACATACAATGTTCTTTTAGTTTCAGGTGTACAATATAATGATTCAACACTTCCATACAACACCCGGTGCTCATCACAACAAGTGCACTCCTTAATCCCCATCACCTATTTCACCCATCCCTCTACCCACCATCCTCCCCTGTGGTTAACCATCAGTTTGTTCTCTATAGTTTAGAGTCTGTTTCTTGGTTGCCTACCTCTCTTTCTCTCTCTTTTGTTTTCTCTTTGCTCATTTGTTTTGTTTCTGAAATTCCACATTTGAGTGATATCATATGGTATTTGTCTTTCTCTGACTTATTTCCCTTAGCATAATACCTCTAGCTCCATCCACATCATTGCCAATGACAAGATTTCATTCTTTTTATGGCTGAGTAATATTCCTTGTATATACATACTACATCTTCTTTATCCATTCATCAGTCAACAGACACTTGGGCTGTTTCCATAATTTGGCCATTGTAGAACTACCCTATGATCCAGCAATTGCACTACTAGGTAGTTACACAAAGAATACAAAAACACTCATTCAAAGGGATGCGGCTTCATCTTTTAATAATTACTTTTCTTTCTAGATCTACAGAAGCGCTTCAGTATCTGCTTGGGCTAGAGGTTGTATCTCAGGTTTGCCAGGAAGGGCTGTTGAAAGGTAAGCATTATAAAAGGAAAAGTATTCACACTTTAATCTACAGAACTAATGTCAAAGGCAGGTTTTTCGTCCTAATATAAGGAGAATGAAAATGTTCTCCAATATCATTAACAAAAACCCTGCTGTCCACTTTTAACGGTAATTTTAAAGAATCACATTTAACAAAAGTGAAACAATTGAAATGTCTAGTGTTTTCTTCAAATATATACTCTCCACAATTTAAAAAATATATATGATTATAAAATACAAAAATTACATACATAAAGTGTGCGCGTGTATATCTATCATCTATCTATCTATCTATCTATATCTATCTATCTATCTATAGTATCTGAATGTTAAACACATTATTTTGCTAGGTAATGGGAGAAATGAAGAAAATTTAATTTTAAGTAGATAATTGTAGGGGGAAACACTGGAAATATGGAAGAAAATGTGCAACTTTTCATTTGCTATGTGTTACTTCTGACTATTCTCCTGAGTATAAACCCAAAAATTAACATAGATTTTACAAATGCTTTGATCTAAAACAACTTAAATAACAACAAACTAAAGACTTTGGCAAATAATAACTTTATAAATAATAAACAGCACATGGGCAAATAAAAAATATGCTGAAAGGAACAGCTTTCAAAAACAAATCTGAAACATTCATAACCTCAATATTGTGTAACTGCATTTACACAAAATGACTTTTACTTCTGCTCCTATCTGGCTTCATGCTGTGCCCTTAACTTGGGTACCCATTCTTGGTTCTCACTGTCTACTAAATATTACTGCCTTTGTGCCCTTTGCCCAAATTCTTCCCCAAATTATAGCATTGTTCTCAATTGTTGCGTGGATATCTCTGCCCCTTTCTTTCAACGTTTTGTCTCAAATCCTAATTCTTCCAAGAAATCACTCCAAGAAATATCCTCATATAAAAGTATTCTATCTATACCCTAAAATTTGTATATCTGAAAACATTAAAGGAAAGTCAGTGTTAATAGTAAAAACATGCTTTTTAGACCTCAAAAACCTATATTTTAAGTGGAAGGGTTCATTACACTGGTGTTCCAGATATTAGAATCTTTAAAATATAAACTCTTTTATTTAAAAGAAATACTTAGAGATCTAAAGTCACAATAAACTCAAAATAAGCAAAATGAAATTTGATATGTACTTGCTAGAATTTAGGTGAATTTTAGGTATAAAATGTGACATTTTTAAGGAAACATCTTTCATCTTTTTAAAAGCATTCATTCAAAACCTAGCATATTTTAGCTGGTGTTAGATTGAATTATTTGCCTACAAATCTTTCTCTTGCCATTGACTTTGGTCTTGTCCATATTGCTTTGCTCAGTAGAATACAGGTGGAAGCTAAAACCTTTGGAGGCTTGGTAATTTCTACCTACCATTTTGGATCTTCTGGCTTCTGTCTTGAGAAGGGCATCCCCAGGTAGCTGTTGCATTTTTAGTTCCTAAACCTTGGAGTCCAGCCTAGTCCAAGTGAGGTCAGCCAAGACCAGAGCCAACTTATCAGATTTATTTACAAGTAAGCTTTTTTTTTTTTAAGATTTTATTTATTTATTTAACAGAGAGAGAGACAGCCAGCGAGAGAGGGAACACAAGCAGGGGGAGTGGGAGAGGAAGAAGCAGGCTCCCAGTGGAGGAGCCCAATGCAGAGCTCGATCCCAGGACTCTGGGATCATGCCCTGAGCCGAAGGCAGACGCTTAACGACTGAGCCACCCAGGAGCCCCTAGAAGTAAATATTTCTAAAAGCTCCTAGGGTTTTGTTGTGTGCTGCACAGCAAAAGACTGATGAGTAAATACTTCTGTAGTTAATGTATCCACATTATAACAACTGCGTGAAATATATATTATTGAGGTTCAGAAAGATTAAGTGACTTGCACAGAATGATGATGAATCTTTTCCTCAAGACCAATGTACTCACCAAAACCTCCCTCTTACTGTCACCACACCTGCCCAGAACCCTCCTTTCTTTTTCAGGTACAAGTAAAGAATCTTCTGAAAATGCAAAAATTGGTAATAGGGAACAGGAGATAAGGGGTAGCACACTAATAGAGAATATCTGTGCCAAACATTTGATTTTGAAGTTTCTAAATCTTGCACATGGCCAAATGCCCTCATTTGTGAGTTTTAATATATGAAAATATTTTCGGAGCGTTGACAAAATGCTGATTGACGTATCTTAACAAAATCATAGTAGGTATAAGTAGTGCTATAGATGTGATCTAATGGATAAGAGTCACAGGCAGATGGCGGGTGAAAGGTCATATCATGAAACCCCACAATTTTTGAGAATTTGAGATTGCTCCTCTTTAGTGGAACTCTATTACTCCACTAAAGAATTTCTTGATTTAAAAATCTGTTAGGCAAGTTTTTGTTTTAGTCAATCCCAGGATAATGTTATATTTTAAGAAACAATAGTGTTACATTTTTTTAAATGTCATATTTTTCTACATTATACAAAAACAGCTTTGGGAGACTGGTTCAATCCTGAGTAGGATTGTTGAGTTTAGAAGGGTGTAATGGTGCAAAGAAGTATATTCAATTGACTAAAGAAATTAGCAACAGGAAGTATATAGGCTCAAATCCAAGGCAAAACATATTTCTTGATATTGGAAAAGGGAAAATGAAGTACAAAGGCTCTCTGCCCTCAACAATATTATATAAAGGAAGTTATGTTCTGAAAAGTCGGGTCATGCTGGTGCCAGGCAGGAAGAGGTAGGTGTGTGTGTTTGGAGATGTGAAGGATGGCTGTTATCCAGATGGCAGACAGGACGACTGAAGGAGGAATCAGAAGAATTCAAGACACGTTTCTCGTTTTGCCAAAGCAGCAGTCTATCCAAGTTTACTCAAGATTTAATACTTTAAATTTGAGGTGAAACTTTAATTATACATTTGGAATATTTGAAAATTAAGATTGCCTGTAGTTATAAAAAGAACATCTGGAAAGGAATATGTGAGAAAAACCATTACTTCTGCAAATCCCATAAGACAAATTCAATTTCTACTTCAAATTAATAGCTTATCTGTTAGTAACAATTCAGCTCACAGACCTTCTATTAACAAGATGAAGCACTTGTCCCACATGCTGAACAAATTGCCTTCGCTTTATCAAACCAGGTTTCCTGTTCCACTTCTGGCTTTTCAGAATTTGTTTAAAGTCTGCCCTTGGCTTGCTTTGTTAGACCAAGGGATAGGAATAGAATTAAAAGAATGCAAACACAAAGAAAAAGAATTCCAAGTTACACAATATACTCTTTCTTTCACTGTTTCCCTTTTTACTATTCTATCTGCTATTCCCCTTTCCCTATCTCTTTTAAAAGACAACTCATTTTTGTGTTATTCTCTTTTACTTTTAATATTAACGTGTTTATAATTTAAACATGCTTTTAAGAATCATTTCTGCTTTTTAAAGGTATTTAATTTGATAAATAATGCCTTGCTATTGATCTTTAGTTTGTGGCATAATGCTGGCATCCCTTACTACTGCAAGGCCATCTAAGGGAGATTATAATATCTTTAAACAGAAGTAGCTCTGTTTTGGCATTTCATGAGTACTCAGTAATTATGCCTTACTGATTCATAAGTCGACATGACTTTGGTTGCTTTCCATTGGCAATCAACACCCTGAAAATACCTACAGAGGGTTTCAATAAACCTCTGGAAATGTATTTTATTCATTACTTGAGTTTTTACTTACTCATCTGTTTTATAATAACATGGTAAATACCTTCGTGTGGTATAAAAATGAATAACTTCAAATTATTATAGGCATAATGATATATAAAAAGACATGTAATAAAGAATTTGCTTTATTCATTTTGTTTAAAAGATTTTATCTACTTATCAGAGAGAGCTGGTGCACAAGCGGGGGCGGAGGGTCAGAGAGAGGGAGAAGCAGGCTCCCAGCTGAGCAGGAAGCCCAACACAGGACTTGATCCCAGGACCCTGGGATCATGACCTGAGCCAAAGGCAAATGCTTAACCAGCTGAGCCACCCAGGCATCCCTCTTTATTCATGTTTATTGAAAAGTAAGCTCGAGTAAAAAAAGATAACCATTCACCATTGTTTATGCATATGCATTTAGTGTGCCCACCTACTTGCAAAGCATTGTTAATTTTTAAAAATTAAAACTTCACTGCCTTAGAGGGTTTTATTCTGGGAATAAATTTGGTTTGACTTGATCTGTTCTCAGATATAAGAATCATATCTTTCATGACTATGAGAAAATAGTGAAATCATCTAGTCTTCAAGTTTAACCACTGGAGATACTATCTCAAAAGACAAAATGTTCAAGATATCACTTTCACTTTTATGTACATTTAATTAAATATGATGAACTCAAAGGCTATCATGGTCTGCCAAGGGCGACTAAAAACATTGGTTCCATATTCTGAGGTATTTCCACCTATCTTGCCAACTTTACTAAGACTATCTTCTTTTTAGTTCATAGCTATTTCTAGATTTCCAGCATAAGAAATAACCTTTGTTTCTGGACTCAAGTCTGACAGAATCATAGTTTAATCCACAAAATTGAATAAATTCAAAAGAATGGAAGACTCAGTATATGAACATTTTCTATAGTCCTTAATTTTTTTGTGGCCAAGGTATACCTTTTCTAAATTAAACAATACATTTCTAATAAAATCCAATCAATCAGCTTTGTATTTATTCTGTCTAGAAGTTGATTTCTTAGAACTCTAGTCAATGTACCTTCTACTTGGTTGAGCTTCTAGTGGAATTATTATTACATTACTTTGTAGAAAATTTGAGTATTAGTCCTCAAAGCTGCATTAGATGAGGTTCTCAGGCATACCTTGACAGAGTGATGGCTTTTTGCCTACTATCAGGACCAGACACCTCACCTCCCACAGGTGCTCAGAATATCCCCCGTGATTATTAAAGACATTTGTGGGGGAGTTTGAAACTTGTAGAATAAATATAGGTGGAATAGTTTTTTAATACTAGGTGAGGAAAGAGTTTCTTACAAGATAGAGATATCACAATATCCAAAAGAAAACTTGACATATTTAACTATAATAAAAATTAATGGCTTTCGTATAATAAAAGGACAATTAAAAGAGTTAAAAGACAAATCACAGATTAAAAGTAGATGATTGTAGATTATATAACTGATAAATTTGTAATCAGAACAAGTAAAGAACTTCAAAAATTATTAAGAAAATCACAAATGATCCAATCAGAGAAAACGACCTAAAAATAGAAAAAGAAAATTGAATATCTAACAAATTCATGAAATGTATTACCCAATTATTAAAGAGGGAAATTCAAATTAAAATAATAAATACAATTCTAAGTAATCCTGTTGGCAATATCAATATTTGACCAGGATGCAAAGAAAGAAGGACCCATACTAATATAATATTTACTATACTTACTATACACCAGAGTCCCTGCTAAGCACATACGACTACTAACACAAATTTACATACAGATAAATTATAAAACATGTAAATACTATTTAGCCATAAAAAGAATGAAATCTTGCCATTTACAACAATGCGGATGGAGCTAGAGAGTATTATGCTAAGTGAAATAAGTCAGAGAAAGAAAAATACCATATGATTTCATTCACATGTGGAATTTAAGGAACAAAACAATCAAAGGGAAAAAATAAGAGAGAGAGGAAGACAAATCAAGAAACAGACTCTTAATTATAGGGAGCAAACTGATGGTTACCAGAAGGGAGGTGAGGGGGATGGGTTAAATACGTGATGGGGATTAAGGAGGACACTTGTCCTGATGAGCAGTGGGTGATGTATGGAAGTGTTGATTCACTATGTTATATACCTGAAACTAATATTACACTGCATGTTAACTAACTGGAATTAAAATAAAAACTTTAAAGAAGTATAAGACATGCATGGCAATGATATATAACAGCTTAGAGTAGAGGTTGACTTTAGGAATGATAGAGGAATATAATCAGGGAATACAGTTCCAAAAAATGTATGTCTGCATCTGTCTGTTACCTTTTAAATTGAAAGAGACAATTATTATTCCACTTAATGTGCAATGAAACAGAAATTGGGAGATGTTAATTGACTTGCTCAAAGTTAGCATTTCAGGAAGTCACAATTAGAATTCAGATTTGATATGCACACACACACAATGTCTAGCAAGGCATTCTACCAGCTATATTAACACTGAGCCAGGGAACACGGTAGTGGGTAGCATCTGTAGCACAGAGGGAAAGCTGTGGAGTCCCGGAGGTGCAGTCCAAGCTCTGCATTTATGAGCAGCATGAACTCAGAAAAGTCACATAAACTCTCGGAGGCTCTCTGAGACTTAGGCTACTCATCTCTAAAAGATGATCCAGTAGCACCTACTGCAAAGAGTTGTGATTGTCAAATGTGATGCTAACTATAATGCACTTTATCAAAGCAAAGCAAGGGACATTTTCCTTTAGAGAATGAAACAATTTCTTCTGCTTAGGACTCAGCAACCCCCAAATTCCCGTTGCCTAGCCCAGTGCTTGCACATAGTAACCATTCGATAAATGCTTGTTGATTGCGATGTTAACTAATCCATGCAGGAATCTAGAAGTCAACTAGAACTGGCAGCTCTCATACAAAGGAGCAAAGGATCTCAGGTGGATGTATATGGGTTTGTTGCTAAAAGTCGTTCAAATGGAAAGGAAGTAGAAGCACACTGAGAATACCTTGTTGGGATCCCATTAAAGTCCCAGGAATAGAGGAAAAAGCAGGACTGGGAGGATATGCATATCATACACTCGTTTGCTTTCTTCCTTAAATACTCATGATGGGAGAAAAGGCAGAAAAATTAGGAAGTGCATGAAGTCAATGAAGGTCAGGGTGAAAGTACGTATGTGTAGCAGGTGCATGGTAGAAGCTGCCGACGTTCTGACAGGAAGCAGCTATAACTTATCAGGTATAATCGGGAGTCTACTTGTCCTTTGAGTCAGAGCCTGAATTCAGCTTTTGTGACAAATTTATCAGTTTAGAAAAATCTCGGGGCCCTCTTTAAGAAAAAGAAAGCAAAATTATGAAACAAAAATTCAATAGTGACTATTTATTTAAAATGAGAAAATAAATTAGAATTCACAGCAAAATGCAAGTTTAAAAAGGCCAACAAACCACACTAATGTCACAAAATTAGAAGAGGAACATAATATGCTTACCAATTACCACATGGAACACTTCTATAATATATAATCTTTTAGTCTTTGTCTGCATAGTCTTTTCATATGACAACAGTCTTGTAATGTTTTCTTTTTCTTATCATTGAGGTATAATCGATACATAATGTTACCTTAATTTCATGTTTTGTAATATTTTATAAAGAGATAATAGAAAAGGTATTTAGACTTTCTTCCATCATGGTTGATCAAAGAAGTCATTTCTAATGCAGACAGCTTGTATTAATAACCATATCTCGAAGAGACTGTGAACCACATGAATATATTCTGCCTATTTGAAACTAGATGGATAACTGTCCCACTCAACTCCCATTTTCTCAACAATCCCTGGGAACACTTCAACATCACCCCATAAGAGAAAAAGTGTGATGAGGGGGAGTTCTTAACAAGCTGTCATCAAAATACAATATTTTGCAAATTTTACAAAAGTGTAATACCATACGAACACATTACTAGTGCCTTTCTTGAGATTCTGCAAAGGCTCATGCAGGTGATGGACCCTGAAGCTTGGTCTCCATCAGCTTCTGTTAATCTGCCTCTATTTGTTTTGCCCTCTGCCCACCAAGATACACCAAGGAGGTATAAAGTCAGGAAGTTGGAACAAAGAGTTAGGGAGAGGAGGAGCATCCCTCCCTGTCCTGTTAGTTCCTATTGGCATTATAATAATCTTAGTTGTCAATGCTCCTTTAAAAACTGGCCAGAAATTCAAGTCTCCTCTCCAGTGGAAATTGTAGAAAAGAACACCACCTTCCTGCCAAAACTCATGCTCTTCCACTGTTAAAGAAATTAAAATCAGAATGCCATTTCATTGATGTTTAAAGTAACTTAGCCTGACAGAAATGGCTTTTGTTATCTTTGGAGAGAATTGTATTACTCTATGATAATGGATTAGGTCGATGCTTCAACACTTGGGCTAGAAAGATCTGACTGGCACTATTAAAACTCTGTGTTACCAAACTGTGCACTGAAAGGAGATATGAATGTAACATATGTGAATTTAATTGCCTATTAGGTCACCATTAATGTTTCCTTCCATGTGCTATATGGAACCTTGGTGGTTTACAGAATCACTCTCCACTAGGTTACCACTGTCAAGTGACATAACATACATGTTGTTATAACCAGAAAGCACATTTGGCAAAAAGGAAAATAGGGCTCGATGTGAAATGCAGCTCTCTTTTGCCTTTCCATCTAGGCTACAAGGAAGAAGAAATTGGAGGTTCAACTGGGGACAGCTTTACAAGGCAACTAAGAAAAAAGAAAAAAAGAGAAAAGAAAAAGAAAGAAAGAAAAAAGAAAAAAAAAAAAACTTAAAACCAAACCACAACCATGCTCACACTAACCTGGCCCTGTGAAGCCCTAATTCCAGTAACACCCTTGGATTGCATCCACTCTTCCCAAGGCTCTCTCCCAAGACCGAATGAGTTGAGGAGGGCCTTTTTGCTTAGCAGAGACAGTGAAGAACAGATTCAGGAATATGGCAAAGCTCTTGGTTCTTGGCAGAGGAGCGGGGTGACCAGCTCTGAAGGGCACATTAATTCTTCTGACTCACGGGTCTCAGGTTGATAGCATGTCTATAATAGTCACCAAAATTTACCTCCCCTCAATGTAGCCTCTGAAAAAAATCATTTCTGTGCTTAAATATAACAGGTGCGGGGGGCCTGGATGGCTCAGTTGTCAAGTGTCTGCCTTTGGCTCAGGTCATGATCCCAGCATTCTGGGATCGAGCTCCGCATCGGGCTCCCTGCTCAGCAGGAAGCCTGCTTCTCCTTCTCCCTCTGCCTCTCCCCCTGCTTGTGTTCCCTCTCTCGCTGCCTCTCTCTCTGTCAAATAAATTTTTTAAAAAGCTTTAATAAATAAATAAATAAATAAATAAATAGGTGCATTTCATGTTATACCTATTTGTTCATGATTCTATATTTCATATATTTTCCATAATTCTAATAGTTAATGCAGTCAGATGATTTGTTATTTAAAGGACATATACAGAGAAATGTAACAATCTTAAAAAAGCATCTTATCATTCATGAACAACAGTTTAGGCATGAGGCAAATCAGGAGGAAATAAATATTTTCTTCATCAGTTAAATTAAAAAATAAGTTTTGACACATTTTTGGACAAGGTCATCTAAGACAATATGTTGAATATTATAATTGGTAATAAAAAGTAAAAAAAATGAAAATTTATATCTGATATTATCCCTTTCCTCCAATCTTCAAGTGGTTAGTCTAAAGTGATTTCATATTGGCCATTAATCCATTTCCACATGTTATGTTTATTAAGATATTATAAAAACAAGAAGTAAAAGATCAAAAGCATTATCTCACACCACTAAATCTATTAATGGTTAAATGGTAAAAATGACATCGATGCAATGGAAGAAAGATAAATAGCAATGACTATCTCGAGGTCATTAAACTATCTTTTGGCTTTCTCTTTCTCTGTGGTTCCATCTTAATTGTGTCAATAGCTGATTTAATTTCTTCAGGAAAGGAAGGTAATTAAAAAAATGATTTGTTCCTCAAAATGTATTGCAGTTTCTTAATACAATTTAGAAACTCTAACTTTTCTTACCTCTCATTTAAATACAGATTAAAATTTAAAGTGCCGAAACAGGTTCACATAAAACTGTAGCTAGCGTTCAAAGGTTCTATGTTGATACAAATTATAGAGAGGCAGACAGATCAAGTCGAGACTAGATAGATTGCTCCCTCTTCTGGTAAATCAAGATATCTTAAACACAAAATATTAAATGGGTGGCACATGGTTTGCAGTGGTTTTAATCATTCAAAGAAATGAATGTTACTATAAACTATATAAAATCAATTGCAACTAATTAATAGAGTCCCCAAACTGAAACCTTAGAGGGTAGCTTTAAAATAGGATCTCTGAGGGCTAAAGTTAGGTTTTCTTGCCCTTGGTAAGCAATGCAAATTTTTTATCCTCAAAACACTTAAGTATGCTGCTGACCATTACTTTTGCATATAATTATAATTTAGACTGAAACCTGAGATGTTTGGTAAGCACTATATTGCAGCCAGGGTGGGTGAGAGAGGAAAACACTGAAGCAAAAATATGCTTTTCTCTCCTTTATAAGGAGGTCCAAAAGACGGTATTACCAACATTCACTTTCCCCTGAGGTTTTATTTATTTAATTTTGCCTCTTGCTCAGCAGGGCAGATTAGGGACTGGGGATAAATGTGACACAGCATATTACAACCAGAGGAAAGCAAACCAGGAGCTTTGGAATAAACGATGAGCATGAACTTTTTGTTATTCTTTTCTTTGTCTGTCTTGTTTGACTCTCTATTTCTGAGAGTCATTCATTTATAAATGGATTATTGTATCTAAAGTCAGTCTGTAAATCATTGATTTGGAATTTGTAAATTTTTCTTTTTTTTTTTTTGAGAATCAAGGCTGTAAATGGTGGGTAGTTTTATTTTTTTACGAGTGACTAAAAAGTCTAATAAACATGTAGTAGACGAGAGAGAATTTTTTTTTTTTTTTTTTTTTTTTTACTTTCCACTTGTTATCAAGAGGGAAAACTCACTCAGGAAAATATCTGGGACGCTCCTTTGGAGGAGGAAAAGTTGTAACCCTGAGATTTAGTTTGCAAAGAAGCACCAGATTCGAAGTGCCGTGTGCTGCGTGATAGGAGAGGAATCGAGAGAGCAGTAAGTGAAAGGGTTGCAACATAGCAGAAGACCATAAAGGTGATCAAACCGACTTGTCAGGAGAATAATGAACAACTTCTTCTTCCTCCTCCTCCTCTTCTCCTTCTCCTTCTCCTTCTCCTTCTCCTTCTCCTTCTCCTTCTTCTTCTTCTTTTTTTATGTTCAGTTAGCCAATATGTATAGTACATCTAATAGCAGTGACGTCGTCTTTGTTTTCCCCAACCTTGACCTAAAAAAAGTGAGAAGGCTGGTGCCCTCTAGAGGACCATTCTTGAAATGCGTTAGGATTTGGAGTTTGGGGAATTACTCAGTTTCATGGTTCCTTTGGGGTGGGGAAGATGTTCCTGGTCTGGTGTTGTCATTGGCCAGGACACTACACAGCCATGAATGTTCTTATTCAAAGTGGGCTCTCAAAGTATTTTTGTAAATAAAACATGTGTCTCCTTCTAGGTGCTACAATAACAATTTCTTCAATCAGCTACATTTACTATTTCTACATGCTAATTTGCCTTTTAAGTTTGGGCTAAGAATTTACCACTATTTGTGGCCTTGTTTCTTAAGAGGAAGAGAGAAGGAGAAAAGGAGAGAGAGAGAAAGAGAAAGGGGGAAAGAGAGAGAGAGAAAAGGGGAGAGAGGAAGGGAGGGGGAGAGAGAAAGAGAGAATCAAACAATATAGAAATTACAGAGCGATTGAACAAGTCTCTATGTTCTGCTCTGCCCACCCGAAGTACAGCTACCCTTGGTCACCATAGCCTATTACAATACCATTGGCTATATTCCCTATGCTGTACCGTTCACATGTTGTTTATTCTTTTGAAGTCTTCTCTGATTTGAGGTTTGAGATATCAGTTTGGTATAAAATCTTCATTATTTTATCCTTGTTCCAATCTGAGGGATACTTCGTTATCAAATATTGAAGGACAGTTTTTAGGTTACTTCCTTTTGAGCAATAGAACGGAATGGTTGTCTTGACAGATGCTGTGGTTTTAGATAGGAGCAATGTTTTCTATTCTATTTATGAAAAGCCATCAGGAATTAGTTTGATGTGACATTTAAAAATAAAGTCCAGTTATTTGCAAGTACTTCCTTATTTCTTCCCTTCAACAGTAATTTTTTTGGGCACAATATACTTACTTCAATCATGGTCATTTCCACTTTTTTCTTATTACATACAAATTACTCTGATTTGTTATTATTTTGTCCTAACAGTTTCCTATTTCTTCTGATTGTCTTTATTCTCTTCTTTCCTAATGTTTTATTATAAATATGTTCAACAATCCTCATTTTGTCTCCCAGTGTAGTCAACTAGGAGTTTTAATGATACAAATGCATAGTTTTATCATAAATTATTTTCCTTCCATTTCTGCTTGCTGTTATAATAAAAATACCATACTTATTTTTTAATCATTACATTTTCAAATTAAAATTAAACTATGTGAGATACTCACCAGCAATAAAAAGGAGCAAGCTATCAGTTTACACAAAAACATGGTAAAAAGGTAAACAAGTTTTCTTTAAATTCTGAACAAAACCCTCCCTCATTTCATATAGTAGTTGCATCTCCAGAAAATTCAGAATACACTAAAACCGAACAAAAATATTCTGTTTTTATCAAAAAGGAATATTCCAGCTCATGTAATTAAAAACACATTTTTCATTTATGTTAAAGTCTAACAAGACATTTGAAAGATATGCTTGACCTGGAAAAATTCCTTATTGTGGATGATGGTCCTGCAAAGTGAACTGTTATATTACATCACATTTTTCTACTTTTAAAATTAATTTTTATCTCTATTATATTTAATTCAAAATGCCTATATTTGATATAGATAATCATGACATAGTAACTTACATTAAGTTTTAGTTATTAACTTCAAACTAAACACCTGACAATATTACCAAAAAAATTTGTGAAATTCCCAGATATCAGTTTGGTTTCATATAAAAAAAATCTATAAAGCCTAATTAAATTATTTTCCTTTTCACAAACAGTTTTGAAACGTGTCTCACATAGCAGGGTGAGCCTGTCTGTACATGAACATAAAATATTAAGAGATGAGTAAACTAGGCCCTTCTAGTGTTTTTAGGATTAAAAATGTATTTAAAGTAACTTCTACACTGCCTATGGAAAGCAAGGCTTACTACCACACGTTGAAGCAGCATGGTTGGCAAAGTTTGGTGGAATTTGTTTTAATAAGGAACACTTCCAGTAGATTTTCTATGATTCTCTCTCTCCAAGTTCATACTTTTTCTTCAGGAATCCAATCTATAAGTGCACACCATGATCATAGATTTGGAAGCTCAGCTGGATTCTTGCATGTGTCTTTTCCAAGGATTTTAATAACCATTAAAGTGGTCAGCAAGTTAAGAATTCAGCACTAAGTTGGCAAGGAGCCACTTAGTGCTTAGATAGCATCCCATGCTATCTATAGAAATTAAGAGTATGTTTTATGGTTTGCCCCTCTCTTTTCTCCCCTATGTTCATCTGTTTTGTTTCTTAAATTCCACATATGAGTGAAATTATATGGTATTTGTCTTTCTTTGACTGACTTATTTCTCTTAGCATAATACTCTCTAGCTTCATCCATGTCATCGCAAATGGCAAGATCACATTCTTTTTTATGGCTAAGTCATATTCCAGTGTGTGTGTGTGTGTGTGTGTGTGTGTGTACACCACATGTTCTTTTCTTCCTTATCCATTCATCAGTCAATGGACACTTGCACTGTTTCCATAATTTGGCTAAATAATGCTGCCATAAACATCAGGGTGCATGTATCTCTTTGATTCGTATTTTTGTATTCTTTGGGTACATACCTATTAGTGCAATTGCTGGATGGTAGGGTACTTCTATATTTAGCTTTTTGAGGAACTTCCATACTGTTTTCCAGAGTGGCAGCACCAGTTTGTATTCTCATCAACTGTGCAAGAGAGTTCCCCTTTCTCTACGTCCTTGTCAACTCCTATTGTTTCTTATGTTGTTGATTTTAGCCATTCTGACAGGTGTGAGGTGATATCTCATTGTAGTTTGTATTTGTATTTCCCTGATGATGAGTGATGATGAGCATCTTTTCATGTGTCTGTTGGCCATCTGGATGTTTTCTTTGGTAACATGTCTATTCATGTCTTTTGCCATTTTTAACTGGATTATTCATTTTTGGGTGTTGAGTTTTATAAGTTCTTTATATATTTTGGATACTAACACTTTATTGGATATGTCATTTGCAAATATCTTATCCTATTCTTTAGGTTATCTCTTAGTTTTGTTGATTGTTTCCTTCCCTGTGCAGAAGTTTTTATTTTGTTGAAGTCCCAATAGCTTATTTTTGCTTTTGTTTCCCTTGCCCCAGGAAGCATATCTAGAAAGAATTGCTATGGCCAATGTCAAAGAGGTTGCTGCCTGTGTTCTCCTCTAGGATTCTGATGTTTTCCTATTTCACATTTAGGTCTTCATCCATTTGGAATTTGTTTTTGTGTATGGCTTAAGAAAGTGGTCCTGGTTTTATTCTTTTCCATATTGCTGTCTAGTTTTTCCAACACCATTTGTTGAAGAAGAGACATTCTTTTTCCCACTGGATATTCTTTCCTGCTTTGTCAAAGATTAACTGACCATTTAGTTGTGGGTTCATTTTTGGATTTTCTATTCTGTTTTATTGATCTCTGTGTCTGTTTTTGTGCCAGTACCATACTGTTTTGCTCACTACAGCTTTGTAATATAACTTGAAGTCTGGAATTGTGATGCCTCCAGCTTTGCTTTTCTTTTTCAAGGTTGCTTTGGTTATTCAAGGTCTTTTGTGGCTCCATACAAATTTTAGGATTCTTTGTTCTGGCTCTGTGAAAAATGTTATTGGCAATTTTGATAGGGATTGCATTAAATGTGGAGAATGCTTTGGGTGATGTGGACATTTTAACAATATTAACTCTTCCAATCCATTACATGGATTGTCTTTCCATTTCTTTGTGTCATCTTCAATTTCTTTCATCAGTGTTCTATAGTTTTCAGAGTTCAGGTCTTTCACCTCTTCGGTTAGGTTTAGTCCTAGGATCTAGATATAACTACCATATAGATATAGATACAACTTAAGTAAGTATCCATGAGTCCATACTGATATTAGTGCTTGAAAAAGTAAATACATGGGAAAGAATAGACAATCTCTCTAGCAGAAAAATTTGAAGTAATTACTGTAGAAAATCTGCCCTCAAAGAGGGAGCATAACTCCCCACTCTTAAGTATGGACTTGTGCACAATGACTACCTTCTAAAATGTGCAGAATGGGAAGAAGCATAAAAAGAGTAACTTTACAGTGAAGAAACCTGACAAATACTACTTCAATCAGGTAATCAAGGTCAGTATTTACAATGACAAATCATGTTGAGAGTGTGAACGTTTGATATGATGTGATGCAAAGGGTGCTTTACCTCTGCGATCTTCCTCCACAAATCACAAAACACTGTCTAATCATGAGAACCACCAGAAAAATCTTCACTAAGAACATTCTACAAAAGATCTGACCACTTTTCCTCACTTCTGTCAAGGTAATTGAAAATAGGGGAAGTCTGAAAAACTGTCACAGACTAAGCAGAAGCCTAAGAAGACATGATGCTAACTGTAACATGATCTCCAGATGGAAACTTAGAACAGAAAAAGGACATTAGGTAAAAAACTCAGGAAATCAGTTAGGTTTAGTTGGTAATAATGTATCAATATGTGTTTATTGATTGCAACAAACGTACCTTCCTAATATGAGATGTTAATAACATGAGGTGTATGGGAATCCTTACCATCTTCAATTTTTTATCTTATAATCTTTCAATTACTATCTACAAATTTTTAATATAAAACTGTTCTTAAACAAAATGTGTATTTTAAAAGATCTTTTATCATAGATCTCATTTTCTAAATAATATTATCCAATGAAAAAGAGCCAAAACTTCTCAGAGAAATGCCATTTCTTCAAAGGCTGGGACATGGTAAAGGTAAGATGAACTTGGAGCATTCATTTTGCCAGAAACTAAGGAAGCATCTTCCTCAAAAAAACTACAAAACAACAACAACAACAAAATATGGATAGGAACACGTCAGAAGAACACAGGAGTCAAACTGAAAGAGCTCCTAATTGCCAAAACTAGGACAATTTAAGCACAAAATTAATAATGTGGAAACATGAGACAAACCCAAATACAGAGACTCCTACAAACTACGTAACCAGCACTCTTTGAAACTCTCAAAATCATAAGAGAAAAGAGAAAAACTGAGACTGTCACAGATCACAAGAGAATATGGAGATACAGTGAGTAAATGCAACATGGTGCCCTGGAGAAGATCCTAGAACAGAAAAAAGGACATGAGAGGAAAACTGGTGAAATTCAAATAACATTTGTAGTTTCGTTAGTAGTCTTGTACCAATGACTATTTTTTTAGTTTTGACCAATGTGCCCTGATTTTATAAAATAGTCACCATTAGGGGAAGCTGGGTAAAGGGTATATGGGTATTGTATCTACTATCTTTGCAACTTTCCTGCACATGTAAAACTATTTTGTAGTAATTGTCTTTTTAAAACAGCTGAGAATTAGTGAAGATGTTGACCTTTTGAGTTTGGACATGAGGAAATCAACAAAAGAGAGATGCAGTGGCTTACTTTGTGTCTTAAAGCTAACTGTCAACAGAAAAGAAAGTGCCCAACAGGACCTGTGTTTCAAAATGTCACCAAAATCTTAGAAAAACAGATAAAGAGGTATAGAAACAATGACTTTTCCAAATACATGCCCTTTTGTGATTAACGTGTGAACTTAGGAGTTCTACATTTAACTTGGAACAAAGCGGAAGTTTAGGGGCTGGTGTAGAGACTCAAAGTCAGTTTTAGCCAGTCAATTCTCATCAGATATTTATTTAAAAAATTTTTTTAAAAGTTTTATTTATTTTTTGAGAAAGAGAGAGCATGCGCAGAGGTGGGGAGAGCAGCAAAGGAAAAGGGAGAAGCAGACTTCCTGTTGAGCAGGGAGCCCGATGAGGGGGCCCGATCCTGGGACCCCAGGATCATGATCTGAGCTGAAGGCAGAAGCTTAACTGACTGAGCCACCCAGGTGCCCCTATTTAAATTTTTTTATGTGTTTTTTATGTATGTACATATTTTAATAAAAAATTTATATATCTAAAGTGTACAACATGATGAGTTGATATACATATACGTAGTGAAATGATTACTATAGTCAAGCAAATTAACTAATCTAATATCATCTCACGTGGTAACCACCTCTTGTGTGTGATGAGTATACCTCAAAACCACTCTGTTAGAATTACCTAGTGTTTAAAACAGTATTATTAAGCATAATAATCATTCCTGCACATTAGATCTCTAGATTTATTTATTCTACATAATTGCAACTTTGTACCCTTTACCAATATCTCCCCATTTCTCTCATTCCCATAGGACACTGGTAACCATCATTCTACACTCTACTTTTAACTTTTTCCAAGAGATTTTAAAAGCCCAACTTTATCTGAAAGATGTACCCAAAGAAAAGCTTCTCAAGAATTTATTCCAATGCTTTAGAAGAAGAAGAAAAAGAAATAGAGAATTTTAGAAGTCTCTACATATCATTAACCTCAAGGAAATAATAACAGTTTTAATTTTCAAGTAAAATAATGAATCCTCCACTTAGATGTTCTTATCTCTCAATGAATATGAGCAAAGAATCTGGAAAATTTCCTTTTCATTTATAATGAGTATATATACAGATTGCAATATCTTTTACTCACTGTGCAAACATCCCACAGCTTCAAGCCAAGATCATATGCTCTCATAAATAGGTGTCTTATTATTCAGTTCAAAGAACACATATTTCCAAAACCTATTTGTTGTCCTTTCCTAAATTAATCATCACTTTAAGGAATTGTTTTGACATGTGCATCTGGGGAAAATTTAAGAGTTTTGAAATATGGAATTAGATCCATGAATTTATAGGCAGCCACTGGAAAAATGCTTTACCTTTCTGACAGAGGGAGCAAGAAATTTATAGTAGGAAATATATTGAATATTATTTCAGAAGACAGGGACCAAGTGCTATCCTGCCATTGCTGAACCCTGTATTAAAATTGGACACTAACCTACGTATAAGTGAGGCTTATTCCTTCTCTTTTTCTCTTCATGAATAAAGAAAGGAGAAAGAACTCTTTGACTCTGTTATATTAAGACTTTCCTCCCCTATGTAACGGACAATAAGGTAGTCTGCCTTTACACAGAGCATGGAAGGAAAGTCAGTCTCAGCACACTCTGTTTTGTCTAAAGGTACACTTACTACCCTTAGGTTAAGGGATAGTAACAGGAGGAATCAGAATGGGTCAACATGGTAAATCAACAGGCATCCATGAAACCACTATGTTTTCACCACTGTCTTCTCAATCAGAATCTATACACATAATAATGTGTAAACATGAGACAATGAAGAATTAAAAAAGCATGTCCTTGGCAAGAAATATTGAAAGGTTGAAATATTTGCTACAAATTAGATTTCCCTACATAAAATGATCACCACTTGCTTACCTCACAGGTGTTACATGATGCAATAGTGTGAATAAAAAATTTGTATTCCTAAAAAGTTTTGGAGATTTTTGCTTCATTCTTCAAGTGATATGTCTGATCATTTAATTTTCCACACTATGTGTGTTAGGTTTTATTTTTCTAAAGTGTATAAAGGGATCACAAGCTTCAAAGTTTGGGAGAATTTTCTCCCTAGACCACTGGACTATTCCCAGCTTCTTGTAATCTTGTATTTTTATTAGGAAGGAGATATTTTAAAAAGCTATATTTTATGAATAACAAAGTGTTCAATAAGTATATGAAACCACATCTGATAGTTGGAAAAAAAGTTAAGCTAATAGACACTCATCTTACAAATCCTAGGTTTCAGACAGAATTAAGGAGTGGACCCCTTCCATTTAAGCTGACCTTCTACTATAGAACTGGCATATTCCATAAGAACCATGTTTTGTCACTTTCTACTATAATTTGAAATTCACCAAACCGAAATCACTTTCTTCTCCAATTTTCAACCAGCCTGCTGAAATACCCAAGAGAATATGGGCAATAGTGATTTAGGCCCCCATTCATTTATGTATTTGGTAAATATTTGGTGAGCCTCTACGCAGTTGATGAGTATTTGACTCTCAGATTTAGTGCTGCCCTATTAACATCAATTCTCTCATATCCATGTGAAGTGTAACTCCAGGTGTTTTCTGCTCCACTGGTGATTAGGAAAATTTTCAAGCTCTGTTTATTATTGTGTCATTGTGGGGGAATGAGACAAGGAGAGTGGGAGTCAGCTTGTTATGAGGAATGTCCAAATGAATACTCTTTATGATTGTCTCATTTAAGGAAAAATAAGTCTAAATAGGTTTAGTTTTGAATATGCTTCTTTCTTTCTTTCTTTCTTTCTTTCTTTCTTTCTTTCTTTCTTTCTTCTTCTTTCTTCCTTTATATTATGTTTGGTAGAATATGTTGTTTTTAATGATTTTGTGCATGTCATTGAGACCTGGCCGTGGAATTAAAGTCGTTTGATTTCAAGTCATAAAGTCAAAAATTAGA
>NW_024427107.1:24472755-24498301 GCF_017311325.1 Ursus maritimus | reverse complement strand
AGATTTTAAAAGCCCAACTTTATCTGAAAGATGTACCCAAAGAAAAGCTTCTCAAGAATTTATTCCAATGCTTTAGAAGAAGAAGAAAAAGAAATAGAGAATTTTAGAAGTCTCTACATATCATTAACCTCAAGGAAATAATAACAGTTTTAATTTTCAAGTAAAATAATGAATCCTCCACTTAGATGTTCTTATCTCTCAATGAATATGAGCAAAGAATCTGGAAAATTTCCTTTTCATTTATAATGAGTATATATACAGATTGCAATATCTTTTACTCACTGTGCAAACATCCCACAGCTTCAAGCCAAGATCATATGCTCTCATAAATAGGTGTCTTATTATTCAGTTCAAAGAACACATATTTCCAAAACCTATTTGTTGTCCTTTCCTAAATTAATCATCACTTTAAGGAATTGTTTTGACATGTGCATCTGGGGAAAATTTAAGAGTTTTGAAATATGGAATTAGATCCATGAATTTATAGGCAGCCACTGGAAAAATGCTTTACCTTTCTGACAGAGGGAGCAAGAAATTTATAGTAGGAAATATATTGAATATTATTTCAGAAGACAGGGACCAAGTGCTATCCTGCCATTGCTGAACCCTGTATTAAAATTGGACACTAACCTACGTATAAGTGAGGCTTATTCCTTCTCTTTTTCTCTTCATGAATAAAGAAAGGAGAAAGAACTCTTTGACTCTGTTATATTAAGACTTTCCTCCCCTATGTAACGGACAATAAGGTAGTCTGCCTTTACACAGAGCATGGAAGGAAAGTCAGTCTCAGCACACTCTGTTTTGTCTAAAGGTACACTTACTACCCTTAGGTTAAGGGATAGTAACAGGAGGAATCAGAATGGGTCAACATGGTAAATCAACAGGCATCCATGAAACCACTATGTTTTCACCACTGTCTTCTCAATCAGAATCTATACACATAATAATGTGTAAACATGAGACAATGAAGAATTAAAAAAGCATGTCCTTGGCAAGAAATATTGAAAGGTTGAAATATTTGCTACAAATTAGATTTCCCTACATAAAATGATCACCACTTGCTTACCTCACAGGTGTTACATGATGCAATAGTGTGAATAAAAAATTTGTATTCCTAAAAAGTTTTGGAGATTTTTGCTTCATTCTTCAAGTGATATGTCTGATCATTTAATTTTCCACACTATGTGTGTTAGGTTTTATTTTTCTAAAGTGTATAAAGGGATCACAAGCTTCAAAGTTTGGGAGAATTTTCTCCCTAGACCACTGGACTATTCCCAGCTTCTTGTAATCTTGTATTTTTATTAGGAAGGAGATATTTTAAAAAGCTATATTTTATGAATAACAAAGTGTTCAATAAGTATATGAAACCACATCTGATAGTTGGAAAAAAAGTTAAGCTAATAGACACTCATCTTACAAATCCTAGGTTTCAGACAGAATTAAGGAGTGGACCCCTTCCATTTAAGCTGACCTTCTACTATAGAACTGGCATATTCCATAAGAACCATGTTTTGTCACTTTCTACTATAATTTGAAATTCACCAAACCGAAATCACTTTCTTCTCCAATTTTCAACCAGCCTGCTGAAATACCCAAGAGAATATGGGCAATAGTGATTTAGGCCCCCATTCATTTATGTATTTGGTAAATATTTGGTGAGCCTCTACGCAGTTGATGAGTATTTGACTCTCAGATTTAGTGCTGCCCTATTAACATCAATTCTCTCATATCCATGTGAAGTGTAACTCCAGGTGTTTTCTGCTCCACTGGTGATTAGGAAAATTTTCAAGCTCTGTTTATTATTGTGTCATTGTGGGGGAATGAGACAAGGAGAGTGGGAGTCAGCTTGTTATGAGGAATGTCCAAATGAATACTCTTTATGATTGTCTCATTTAAGGAAAAATAAGTCTAAATAGGTTTAGTTTTGAATATGCTTCTTTCTTTCTTTCTTTCTTTCTTTCTTTCTTTCTTTCTTTCTTTCTTCTTCTTTCTTCCTTTATATTATGTTTGGTAGAATATGTTGTTTTTAATGATTTTGTGCATGTCATTGAGACCTGGCCGTGGAATTAAAGTCGTTTGATTTCAAGTCATAAAGTCAAAAATTAGAGGGGGAAAAAAACAGTAGAATTGAAAAATGAAAGTCTTAATTACAAAAATGGATACTTTTCAGAGGAATCACAAGGGTCTAAAATTGACCAGAGGTAGAATATTTGAATAACAAATGATCATGAGAGGAACTAAATACCACCACACCATCTCCACGAAAAACACTGGCACAGGATGACTTTAACTTGAAATTCATTCAAGCTTTTAGGTGGATAAATATACATATTCTATTTTAAATGATCCACAAAAAGTAGAATTTTTTTTCCCCTGAAGACATGTGTAAAGCTAATATGACCCTGGAAAAACATTATAGAAATACTCAAAATATACAAAAAAAAAAAATGGTAGAAAAGAGGGTAAAAAGTAAAACTGGAAAAATTAAAAATAATGCATCACTGATCACTGATTATTTGTGACTCGAAATCTAAAATAAAATTTAGCAAATTGAATTCAGCAGTATATTAACATAGCCACTCAGTATGGTCAGGCAAGTTTTATTCTAAGAATCCAGTATGATTGAACATTGAGTAATCTATGGGTATAATTCATTACAAATAAGGCTATTGAAAAAAAATTATATGATAATCCTGATATATTTTTAAAAGTTATTTCATAAATCTTCAGATTGATTTTAGACTTATAAAGTTATTAATATAATAGGAATCAGAGGGTGGTTTAGAAAATTGTATTTCAAACTAACAGCCAAAACTGTTTAGGAGTTTGGATCAGTATCATTCCCATTAAATTAATAGTGTAATAATAAGGATAAGGTTATTACTGTAACAAACAGTCCCCAAATTTTAGTGACTTACCCAATAAAATTCTCAGTCTGGCAGTTCTGCTAGGCAGCTCTTCTAAGGGTTAACCCAAGAATCAGAATCCCTTTTTTTTTTTTTTTTTTTTACCTCAACATCCACTAAGGAATCAGAACTTTTGGCCTCTAGCCTCAGATGAGAAAAGAGAAAGAATAAGGAAGATCACTGGAGAAGTTTTTAGGGAGCAGGCTTGGGAATGATGTACATTATTTCTGCCCACGTCCCGTTCATTTATACGGTCTCACCTGACTACAAAGGAGGATGAAAAATGTAGTCTAGTTGGGTACTGAAAAGGATAAGAGGTTTGGTAAATATATAGCAGTCAGAAGAAGCCAAGGCTGCCCTATGTCACCTTTTAAAACCATCATTTCAAAAAAATGTTATCTAATACAACCATCTCATATAGTCACAAATTGGTAAAAATACTGGCAAAAGTAGGAAAAATTATAAGGCATTTTTTTCTAATATTTAGAATCATTTGATTAAAGTTTAGTTTTATGTTAACGTTAAAAAGCAAAAATAAATGTTTAAAAGATGCTCTGTGATTATTTGGATGACTGGACAAAATACTTGCTTAAACCTAGGACGACAGTGTGCAGGACTCAGGACTTGCATGGAGGATTTGTTATTTAGACAAAGTGTACAGTACTTAATAAATATTTTGAAATGTTTTCAAATTCAACAATCAAGGTAGGTCTTTTTTTTTTTTTTTTTTCATTTCACCCAGGAGAGTAAGGAGGAATTCACTGTCACTCAGACATGACTAAGGAAGTTTCTGGAAACTGATAAGATAATCAGCTTTATAATTTACCTTTCTATAACTTAAATTTTGAAGAGTTCCATCTAATGATTATTTCTAAGAAAGTGGTGTGCTGTTAATATAAGACCCTGCTTTTCCTTTTGAAACTTCCATTGTAGATTTTTATTTTGATCACAAATTTGATTTGGCTTTGTTTTTGTTTTTTTTTTTCTCAGTTCAGGACAGGAGGGTATCTAGAATTGTATCCCCAAATTTGAAGGAAATCTATTTCCATCTGAGATAACATAATAATCTTTTTTTTTCACATTCTCTGATGTGTTTTTGAATCATACATGAGGTAATATTCATTTCAGTGTGAATTCTCTTAGAGGATGAGTTATTAATTATAGTGGGAAACCAAAGAGTACCAAAGAGTTAACAAATACATTTCATGAAAGGTTTTATTGTTAGTGTGGTTGAGGTGAAATGGCTAAATAGAACAGAGTAACCATTTGTTACTTTTCTATTGCAACATTATTCCAAAGGGAATGACAAAGGAATTAGGTGGTAGAATGGGGAGGATAGTAGTGGAGTATATCGGAGACTTTTTGCTCTTGGAGTCAGGATGTTTGACTTAATATCATAGCGCTTCATTCTACTTACTAGCTGCTTGTCCGTCCCTTACCGTCCCTCTCATAAAATAGGCAAAATAAAATCTCCATGGTCTGTGGTGAGGAGTAATTAAGATATCAAAGTACCTGCCATGTAACAAGTACTCCTGCTGATTTTTTTCCTTCACTGGGTCACAAGGCTAGATGATAGCTTTCTGAAAAAGTGGCACTCTGTCAGCAGACAACATAAACATGACATATAAGAAATACATAATAAATATGTTTATATAGACATCAAGGGATGAGTAAATATAATATTTGAAATGATAAGATGGAAAAGGAAATAGTTTTGGTCAGAGACCCTACCCAAAGCTTCTCAAATTGTATCCTTGTGTATGTAGGTAAGGTAACTTCCTGTATTATTCAACAACTAGTACTTCTCCAGGTATTCTACTTCTAGTTGGTGTCTAATCCTAGTTATATATTTGTTTGTAATTATTCTCTATTAATGAGCATCTAATTGAGGCAGGAGGATTAAGGGACAAGTCGCTGGATATTTGGACAATGATAGAGCCATATGACCTAGGGAATTTGTGATAGAAATACTTACTTTATTGAGAGAACCAGGATATATTAAATATTTATATAAATTACATAAATAAATTAAATATTTCTATATAAATATATAATATATATTAGATGTATAGTAATAAATATAAATTATAAATATATAAATATATATATCCACTCATTTATTTATCAAATAATTACTGAGTCTCTGCCATATACTGGGTATACCATATACTATTTTAGTTACCTGGAGACTCATCAGTGAATGAATAAGATAAAGTTAACTACTTTCAAAGATATAATACCCTAGAAGAAATGATAGAGGGGTGCCTGGGTGGCTCAGTCAGTTAAGAGTCTGCCTTTGGCTCAAGTCATGATCTTAGGTTCCTGGGATTGAGCCCTGCATCAGGTTCCCTGAAGAGCCAGGGGTATGCTTGTTCCTGTCCCTCTGCCCTGTTCATGCTCTCTTTCTCAGTCTCTCTCTCAAATAAATAAATAAATAAATAATCTTTAAAAAAAGAAATATACAGATATTAAACAATATAATAAATAAGTGGATTATATGGCATGAGGGAAAGGAAGACTAGCTATACTCATCATGGAGGAAGTTGTCATATTTAATAGGCAAAGAAAGTGGATCTCATTGAGAAGATGAGATTTCAGAAAAGAATTTTAAGGAAGTGAAAGATTAATCTAATGGACGTTTGTGGAAAAGGGATTCCACACAGGTATTAGGAACAACCAGAGGAAAGGTTCTAAGAGAAAACACACCTGGAGCAACATCAGGAGGAAAAGGTAACACATGACAAAAGAAATTAAGAGAGGCCATAGCATGAGGGCCCTGTGAGACGTTGAAGATTTTGGCTTTACCCTGAGTGAAATGAAGAGATAATGAATCTTTCTGAAAGAAGTAACATGATAAGGCTTAGATACTAAAAGGTCCACTCTGACAGCTATGCCAAAAAGGACTGAAAGTAGACAGAGGTAGGAGCTCAGGGATACAGTAAGGAAGGAGTTGAGAAAACGAAGCCTTGGAAGTGATGACTTGGACAAGCTTAGCAACAGTGATCAGTTTTGGGGTATATTTCAATGGTAGAGCTGAGAGATTTTCCTGGCAGTTTAGAGGTAGCACGTGCAGGGAAGTGGGGTCCAAAAGAAGCCCAAGGTTCTGAACAACTTTAATGATGGGGTCAACTAAGAGTGGGAGGTGAAAGGTAGAGCAGTTTGGGGGGAAATATTAGAAGCTCAGTTACAAAAATATTAAATTTCAGATTCACATCAAAGTGGTGGCAGGTGGATTAATAAAAAGTTGAGGAGAGAGTTCTAGGCTAGAGATATACATTTTGAGCTTATTAGAATATCGATGACATTTAATACCACTTGTATGTGATGAAATCACCAAGGCAGACTATATAGATGAAGAAGAGAAGAGTACCCAGAATTAAGCTCTATGGACATATTATACAAAGATAATTTCACAATAGTAAGTGTAATCTGGATAACATACCTCCTTACTACATTAGGGACTATCGGTGACTCCAGAGTGTGCTTACTTGTAATGGAATAAACAATCTAATTTTGAATCATCATAACCAAAGGGCAAATCCTTAGTAGGCTGGGGTGGTGTGAGTTCATTAGGTCTTGGCCAAGGCCCTTTGAAAGGAGATGAGATTAAAATTAAAGGATAGCCTGATTAATTGGGTGACTCCAGTCAAATGAGGATATTTCTCAAATAACCCACAGGATTTTGCTACAGATGCAACAAACCAACTTGTTTTGCATTGCTGCAAACATTTACAAATTCACCGAGTTCTTTAGTCCCTTGCAAAGATTTTATAATCTGAAAATTACAGAAGAACATTCATGCAGTGGCACAAGTGTAAAAACATCATTTATGCCAATGTTATTTTTGTTGGCAGAAAGTTTATGAGTTCCTGTTTCAGTTTTAAACAGCAGAAGGGTATACATGACTCATAGCATTTAGTTTTTACCTCCATTTAGTAATCATTGTCTTAAATGGGAGCTCTCATCTTTTCATAGTGTTGATTGAAGTCCCAGGAATCAGCTTTATATTTTTCAGAATTTTACAAGAAGGCACTGTTCTGATGATGACAATGACACAGAGAGAGAGACAGACACAGAGAGAGAGAGTGGGAGGGAGGGAGAGAGAGAGAAGGATTGGAAAACAGTTCTTTTGTGTTTTGTATTGCATTTGTTTTTTAATCCACCTCCTACCAGCAACTCCCAGAAAATTTTTGGTGGTCCCCCATCTGCCCTCATAGAAGTAATCATGTGATCACTTTCTGTAATCATGTGATCAATGGGTTCTGTAAGAAGGTTTCAGTGACACAGGGAACTAATAAAAAAAAGCAATATGCCGTTAGGTTTCTGGGTCATCTCCTGCGATGCCTCCAGCAGGAGAACCGGGAAAGTTAGGCAGACAGGAAAAATTAGAACAAGATGGTTAGAGGCCTTATTTGGACAAATAGATATGGAGTTATGGGGCTGATTAGTTATTTTCTAAATAAACTGACTTTATTTTTTTTTTTAAATAAGGTTATTTTATAGCTATCTCTACCTATTTTTACAAAGCCTGACTTGGGAATTGTCTTGTCCATTCAATGATCTATTGCTCGTGTACATGTTTCTCAGAGTCCATCCAGTTTCCCACAGCTGCCAGCTGCTTTGCTTTCACCTCAGGCACAGCTGGTCCATTCATCTGCTTATTTGCTCAAGTTATTGAAAGACGTGACCTTAGTTTGCCTTGTAAGATTTCCTATTAGCAGTGCATGTGCTTTTGCCTCTGATTTCATTGTTTATTCTGTTTAAGTGAAAAATCAAAGAGCACTGCTTCACTATGCAATTAAAAGTGACTTTATTAAAATAGAAAAAAAAATCCTTTATTTCTTCCCTTTTTTGAAAAATAATTACACGAAATTTCTATGTTCTCTTTCTAGGTTTACTGATCTTCATTCCTCAGGGGCAACCACAATTCTAAAATATGGCTCTCGAATCTATACATTCATCATGTATACACTTATGTATGCATCGAAACATAATACAGGGTATTGTTTGATCAGATACAATTTTTCATGAGTAGTGCTGCACTGTACAGATGTTTGAGCAACCTGCTTTTCTTTTCACAAATTCTATTCTTAACATATCTCCTTACTAATACCTTTAGCTCTAGATCACTCATTTTAACTGTTACATTGTTTCCTGTTTCAGGAATAACCACACATTTTTTCTTCCCTTGGTGGACATTTAGATTGTTTCCAGATTTTTATCTGGAGGAATATAACGATGACCATTCTTTTACATGACTTCTAGGCATATGCATAAATTTTCCAGGATACATTCTTAGAAGTGGAAGAGCATGGTTTTAGTGCATTCAACATTTCTATAGCTGAGCAAATCAATTTCCAAAGAGTTTTAGCAATTTACATTCTCATCAGCCGCGGAGACCTTCTTTCCTCAAAGAATACTAATATTTGGAATTGAACCTTGTTTTCTTATTTTAAAAACAGTTAGTTACTGGTAAGGTTGGGCAATGTATTCATAGGTGACTTTTGACATGTTCTATTGAGGTTTGCGTTTTCCTGAATGGTGTTTAGGAGTTCTCTATGTATAAGAAAAAAGTAATACTCTGACCGTTTAACAAATATGGCAAATATTTTATCCCCATCTATCATGTTTTATTTTATTTTATTTTTTTTAAGATTTTATTTATTTGACAGAGACAGCCAGCGAGAGAGGGAACACAAGCAGGGGGGAGTGGGAGAGGAAGAAGCAGGCTCCCAGCGGAGGAGCCTGATGTGGGACTCGATCCCAGAACGCCGGGATCACGCCCTGAGCCGAAGGCAGACGCTTAACGACTGCGCCACCCAGGCGCCCCCCCATCTATCATGTTTTAAACATAATTAGTAGTGTCTTTAATCTATAGATGTTTTCACATTTTGAACAAATCAATTTATCAATCTTCTCCTTTATGGTTTGTGTTTTGGGGTCTATGTCAAGGTTATAAACAAATTTGTCAACATTTTTCTAAACATTTAAAATTTTTATTTTTCACACTCAATTATGTAATATGACTAGAAAGTGTTGATACTTTTAACCTTTCCCCACTATTTTACAATATTACCTTTGACGTATATGTATGGATCTATTTATTAATTTCTTTTCTATTCCGTAGGTTTATTTGTTCCTTCTTTCACAAATAGCATGCTGTTTTAATTACTATTACTTTTATTTTTTTTATTTTATTTTTTTTAAAGATTTTATTTATTTATTTGACAGAGATGGAGACAGCCAGCGAGAGAGGGAACACAAGCAGGGGGAGTGGGAGAGGAAGAAGCAGGCTCCCAGTGTAGGAGCCTGATGTGGGGCTCGATCCCAGAACGCTGGGATCACGCCCTGAGCTAAAGGCAGACGCTTAAGGACTGTGCCACCCAGGTGCCCCTAATTACTATTACTTTTAATGTTTTACTTCCTCTCTGATAGAGGAAACACCTCAACTTCAACATTTTCCTTGAAATTCTTGGCCGTCTGTTCTCATATGAATTTTAAAATCAGATTTTACATTTACATAAAAAATTATGTTGTATTTTTATGTGGATTGAATGAACTTGAAAGAATTGGTAACTTCATAATACTGAGTCTTCTCTTACAAGTTTTACCTCAGTGATTTTAAGTAAAATTTTACAGAATTCTCTGTAAATATTTTACACAAATTTTATTACATTTATTACTATATATGTATATTACTATATATTATATATATAATATATATACTATTGCATATATTACTATATACACAGTATATATATGGGATAGTATATATAGTATACATATACTACATGTATTGTAATATATACATACTATATATTGATGAAAGTATATCAAAGGGGCACAGAAGCCAACTGAAAGATATGGGAGTTAGTGGCATCAGTCACAGCAGTGACTCAGAGAAGAAAGGAAAGTGAAATATGCACCCGAGAGGAACTGAAAGAAAGCCTGTCCTATGGGGGGGCATGGCAAAAGGACCACCCATGGACCTCTGAGAGCCCCCCACTCAACGACCCCCCTACCAGGCTGTGGGCATACCCCAAACCCCAAGTGCTAGGTACTTCCCTTACTCTGCTACCATGTCCTCTCTTTTTTTTTCTCTGCAAGTTTTTATTTATTTTTTTTAAATGTGTGGCTCCCAACCTTAGCAAGTTAGCTCTGTTACAATAAATCAACAAAAATTTGTTACTATAATGCCTCCTTCTAGAAAACAAAAGAAAGTGTCCTATTTATCAACTGTCAGAATCAAAATAAACAAAGCCTTTAATAATGAAGGTATTTGCGATTTCAAATTCTGCAGCAGTCTCTTTTCATCAAACACCATGAAAAATTACAGTTATATGGTAAAAAAAAAGAAAAGAACAATTTTCCAGCAATCAGACCCAAAGACATGGAATATTGCAATCTAACCAATGAAGAATTCAAAGTAGCTGTTATGTGGAAACTCAACAAGCTGTAAGAAAACACAGAAAGGTAATGCAATGACCTCAGGAATAAACTTAATGAACAGAAAGAGTATTTTACCAAAGAGATTGAAATTCTTCAAAAGAACCAAACGGAAATTCTAGAGGTAAAGAACTCAATAAATGAGCTGGAGAATGCATTAGAATGCATTGGAAATAGAGAAGAGCTGCTGGAAGAGAGAATTGGGGAGCTCAATGCTAGGACTATAGAAACGATTGAGGTGGAAGAGGAGAGAGAACTAAGATTTTTAAAAAGTGAAGAAACCCTATAAGAACTCTCAGACTCACTCAGATGAGCCAATATAAGATTAATGGTTATACCAGATGGAGAAGAGAGGGAGAAGGAAGGAGAGTGCGAATTTAAAGCAATAATAGCCGAGAACTTCCCAAACCTGGGGAAAGAACCGGATATACAAGTGCGCGAAGCCTGCAGAACACCTTATTATCTCAATGCAAAAAGACCTTCTCCAAGACACTTACATTTGAACTATCCAAAGTCAATGATAAAGAATTTTAAAGCCAGCTGGGTGGGTAAGGGGAACCCACTAACCTGCAAAGGTACTTCTGCTAGGCTATAAGCATATTTCTCAAGAGAAACTCTAGAGTGCCAGAGGGAGTGGAATGACATATTCAAAATAGTGAAAGATAAAACAGCCAGCCAAGAACATTCTACCCAGCAATGTTATCCTTCAGATATGAAGGAGAAATAAAAGCTTTCCCAAGCAAACAAAAGCTGAAGGAGTTCATTACCACTAGACTTGCCTTACAGGAAATATTGAAAGGAGTTCTTTAAGCCAAATGAAAAACAAAAGTGTACAAAACCCCAATTAAGGCAAGAGTTTGAAAACTGTAACTTTTTCTTAGAAGAGTCTTTTAAGATGATAAATTACATTCCATTAACATTTTTAGTTTCTGCTCAACAGAACAATTCATAAGAAGATAAATATATAATCCATACTTCAGGACAAAACATCCATATAATATATACATGACAAAGAACTATACCAAATATATATATATATACACATATGTATTAAATATATATATTTTTAACTATATACCAAGTGTGTGTGTGTTTTAAGATTTATACATATCTTAAAACATTGACCACTTAATAATAGGTAAATATCCCAAATAAAAATGAGTAAATGATTAGACCATCCTTCACAAAAGAAGATCTATGAATAGCCAACAAACACAAAAGTGCTAAACATCATTAGACACCAAGGAAACTAAAGCTAAAACCACAATGAGTATCATTGCATACAATCAGAATAGCTAAACTTAAAGGACTGACAATACCAAATGTTGACAACGTTTTAGAGAAACTAGAACACTGTTGGTACAGATATAAAACGATACAAGTACTTTAGGAAAATTTGACAGTTGCTCATAAAACCAACATCACACCTCTGCTAAAACAGTAATTTCACTCTTAGATATTTACTCAAGAAAAATAAAATCACATTTTCACAAAAAGTTTTGTGTAAGAACAGTCTTAGCAGCTTTAGTCAAAACAGCTTCAAACCGGAAACAACCTGTGTCCATCAATAGGAAAATATATAAACTAACAGATAGAGTCACACAAATGAATGGCACTCAACACAAAAATGGGAACCAACTACTGATACACAAAACAGCAGGAATGAATGCCCAGACCACGCTGAGTGAAATAAGTAGTGTCTAAGCAGCGTGGGCCGTATGTCTCCATATGAAGGTTTAAAAAACACTGTATGACCAATGTTTGATGGAAAAATGAGAAGAGTGGTTTCCTCTGGGGTAAAGATTGGGGACTGACTGGGAAAGAGGTGAGGAAATTTTCTGGCCTTATCATAGTGTCCTGTATCTTGATAGGAAAAGGATTACCCTGGTGTGTTCATTAGTCAAAACTTAGCAAATTTGCTTTAACATTTGCACGTTTTTGTATGTAAATTTATATAATTTTAAACAAATAATTGAACTCCAGCTAATGACATGAATGCTAGGGTGCTTAGGGAGAAGTGCACTGACATCTGCATCAATAGAATGAGGCAATGAGATAGATTAATGTTGGCTAGAGGGAGGGAGGTGTGATAAAGCAAATGTAGAAACATATTAATGATTAAATCTAGGTTATGGATAAATGTTCACTCTAAAAGTCTTTCAATTAATGTTTGAGTTTTTTAATAAAATGGAATGTTGATGCTCTGGAATGTTGATGCTGAATATTAGCTATAATATATCCTCAACTAAGTATAAATGATCTATTCTCAGAATGTATGGTAGTTTTAAAAAATGTGCATCGACAAAATAAAAAATAATTTTTTGTGGTTTGTCTTCTATTAAGGAATGTGATAAAAAAAAAAAAAAGACGTGGCTGCAGATTGATCCATGAGCTGTACCCAGGCACTCGGACTCTTCACTCGCTCCCCTGTCTTTGGATTGTGGGTTCCACTTGCCCTTCCCACTCCCAGAGGCTGCTGCAAGGACACAGCCTTGAGTTGGTGATGTGATCTTGAAACACCTGCATGGTATGTGACTGAGTCCAATTAGGGCCTCTTTATAAACTTTCAAGATTTGGAAGGTGAGTACAGGGATCATCTTGCCACTACCAAAGGCAAGCGTCATATGTAATTTCCCTTTGCTATTATTAAAACTGCCACCTACCAACCTGGAGGGGCCTGGCTCTTTCGTTGATCTCTTCTGCCCTCTGTGTATAGGGGCTGGTTTCAGAGTTTAGCCAGGAAGCTCCTGGGAGGGTTCCGAACCGATATCTTCCAGGAAAGTTGTTGGGTTACTGCTGCATGACACCTCCCAAATTGTTTGAAGATGGTTATTGAAGTACACTAGCACATATGAGAAACTATATGCAATGTTTTTCAAAAATGGTTCTCAAGATTTGGGTCCCTACCAGTGTTCATGTATCTTGGCCCTTACCTACATCTTTCTCCAAAATAAAAACTTATCCGCCAATATTGGCAAGTCTGCCTAAATTATTAATAACCTAAATAATATGAATACCTTATTGGTACATTTCAGTTCAGTCTTGGGGTAGAAGATCGTTGGCTGGTATGGGTTTTTTTTTTTAATAATCTTATCATTTTTATCTTAGTCCTGCATATTGAATGAGACTTATAACTATTATGGGAAGTAAGAATGGAAGTCCCTAGATATATTTTCTGAATAGAATATTTAGTCATTCCAACAAGCTTACTCTCAATTATACAGGGAAATCTCATTTTATTCAAAAGGGCACATACCTTCATCTCCGAAGTACACAGGACTGTTTAATGTAAATTGACCTGTATGTGGGAAACCTAAAAGAAAAAAAAAATAACAAAAGATTTCGGATACAGATGAAATCCAATAGATGGCAGCGAAATACAGAAAAGTCACTGATTTTTGACTTCTTACTTGATTGCTTTCAGCAGTAAGCTGCTAGTCTATTGCCAATTAAAAACACCCATAAATTATAGTATCTTTTTAGAATCATATTACACTTTTAAAATACTGTGAGGTCTTGGACAAGAAAGAGCTCCAAATTTACTGGGTCCATGAGGATGCTGTGGCTTTGTGGGATGAAAGGACTTGTTTGAGGTTACATAAGCAAGTTTGTGGTAAATTCAGTGTGACATCAACATGATTCAATGGTCCTTGTGTGAATTCTAAACGCGTCTCACAGCTGATGTTTCTTGAAAGATGAAAGCTGTATTTAATTAATACTAGTAATCCATGAGTGGAAAAATGGCGCAAGATGAGTCTGGAGGTGGGCAGGGATTAAGCTATGCAGGACCATCTAGGATCTGTTAAGGATTAGTGGTTTCACTGTAAGTGCAAAGCATAATGTAGTGAAGCTTAAGTCTAGCTTTTCGTTTTTATAACCATTTGAGGAGTTAAAAAAAAAACACAAAAACAGCCTACTTCCCTGCAGATCTCCAAAGATACTGATTTGATTTTTCTGGGAAGGGACGGGTCTGGGAATTGGCATTTTTAAGTTTCCCCAAATGATTCTAATGTGCAGCCAGGGCTGAGGACCTCTGGCACAGTAGTAAAGACCATGGGCTTTGGAATCAGAAACTTGGAATTTGATCTGTGCTCTCCCTATTTCTTAGCTCAGTGAACTTTTATACATTATTTCATCTCTTTAAGCCTGGGTTGACACCGATGTAAAATGGTGGTAACATTTTTCCTACCTCATAGATTTATTTTCGGGATTACATATGAATCACTACATTTCTAATCTTTTGCTTTAAATAGTTCTATAAATTCAATGTATGTGTGACTGCTTTTGAATGTGTTCTTTGCCTCTCATCTGCGGAACTCTAGTTTACTTTTATTATCACAGTGGTATTTTATTTTGACATTGATTCATGAATTGCATAGTTGACATTTATATGATTCATTCAAAGACATTCATGGTGACATGAATACACATTGGTTTTCTCAAATTCGGAAGTAATGTTATTAAATCAAATGGTATTTTTCTAAATAAAATCACCATAGAATTATGTTTTATAGCAGAGGTGTAAGGATTGCCATGTAGAAAGGAATTCATCTTGATATCAGTGAGGCTGAAAACAAGAATTTATTTCACTTTCAGTTCTGACAGTCAGTCCAAGCTTAGATGGGCAGTTCTGGTTTCGGGTGATCATCTGCAATTCCTCTTGTGTCCACAATTAGCTACGGGGTCTGCTCTGGGCTGGTGGTCTAGGATGGCTCAACTGGGATGACCTAGTTGGGCTCCAGGTGGTCTCCAATCTTCCAGCATGCTAGTTTGTGTTTCTTCTTCTAGCATGACAATGCATGCAAGGCCTCTTGATGCCAAGGTTCAGAATTGGTACACTATCACTTCTGGTGCTTTCTTTCTGTCAACCTAAGTCACAAGCTCAGCCCAGACTTAAGGAGTAGGAAATAGTCCCCATCCCTTGATGGGAAAAGATGCAAGGGAAGTAGACACAGGGAAGTGTGAAAGATCAGGGCAGGTTTGCAATTTACCATGCTCTTCTTTGGGATTTCCCCCAAAATAAAAACTGTAGCTAATTGTTGGGAATTATGGAGACATAATGGAGAAGATTACGGAGCTAATCTTCAGGAAGAACTTTATTACAGTTGAAATGATGAGCTCCCTGTCACTGTACGCAATCAAGCTTGGCTAGATGCCATTTTGTACACATAACGTAGGAATGACTGATGCATTAGTTAGAAGATTTGATAAGGGGCTATTGACATTGTCTTTGAATTTTAAAGTTTCATTCTTTGAGACATTTTATTCTGGAATTTGAAAAGTCAGTAAAAACATAAATTGCAGAAAAGTAAAAGGATCAAGGGCTCAAATGTGAAAGGTAAATCTTAGAAATTTTTAGATAAAATACAGGAGGATGTCTTTATGACACATACAAAAAAAAAAAACAGAACTAAAAACAAAAACAAAAACTAAAAGATGCTCAACCTAACACTAATACTAATAAGGTAGGTAGAATAACCAGGGGAATGTAAATTAAATGATAATGAAATACTATTACACACTTACTAGATTGGAAAAAACAATTCAGGATATGTTAATATAAAGTGTAGGTAGGAACGCGGACCAATAGGAACTCACGCATAACTTTTGTTGGGAGTACTACTTGGATGACTGCTTTGGAAAGAATCTGGCATTATCTTGTGAGGCAAAGATATGCAAAACCTGTAAGCCAGCAATTTGATTCCTAGCTTGGGAGAAATATTTCACATGTGCACAAGGAAGCATGTAAAAGTGTCTTCAGAGCCTCATTATTCTCAATAATAATAATAAAGAAACAGCCTAATGCCCACCAGTGGAATGAATAAAATAGATAGCAGTGTATTCACAGCATGGAATATAGAAGAGATTATAGCTTCAATTATTGTGGTTTCTACAACAGTCCCTTAGCACGTCAAATATCAACCTTTTGCCCAGACGCCAGCCTCTGTGTACCACAGTCCTGTTCACCTGAAATGCTAACGATTAAAGGCCGTGCACTATTCTGATGTAAGTTAGAGCTGATCAAATATGGGGGGCTGGTCTACTATTTCCAAAACAAACATCCCTAAAAGGTGGTTATAGTGACAAGAATTCGATCCTAAATTATCCGTTAGAGCATCAACTACGGTTTCTCTGCCTAATCCACACTAATTAGGATCATTCTGTCTGACCGGATTCCCACCGTCAGAGAGGTGGACTTTGAGCTCAGATCTGAATCTCAAGCATTGCCACTCTTTATTATGCGACCTTATTTTCATTCTCTGTGGAGCCCTCTCAATATATGTTATCTTTCTTACACTTTATTTACCTACTTACCAACCCCCACTAGAATCTAAGCTCCATGAGATCACAGATGTTGTCCGCTTACAAAAGGTAAGTAGATATCATTTTCCCCTCACAGATTCCATTATAATAATGAGAAATACACCTACATAACATCACTGAAAAGAAAAAATACCATTTGATAGGTACAAGTAGAGTCCAATGAGACACCTAAAATGATGGAAAAGTGACACTGGGGCTATCAGAAAATACTTCCTGAAATAAAGAAACTGCTTTACGATAATATTTTAAGTAGTAGACTCCGAATATGGGCAACAGGAAGGAATTAAGTTCTGTTCGGGGTTGAAAGGTCAGTGGAAGAATTCCTGGTCTTGGAAAGGGCTGCAAAACTGTTCCATGTTACCAAGAACAAGGCTCTCAGGAGGTTATAGTGGGTCATGGTTATGCAAAGTCCATGATTTGAACTGAGAACGTCCTTCATAAGGAAGAAGATGCAATCTGTTTTACATACGTCCAAGGAAATGGCACAGTCCCAGTACCCATCAGAAGCTTCTCTAAGGGAGTAGTGAGTATATCTCATGATCTGGAAAACAATGTGTTAGTGAAGGATCCAAATAGTTCATCCACTAAGTGAAGTGGCTATTGACAACTTTCAATTTTCATTTACAATGAAGAATGGGAGGACCATGCTAATGAAAATAAAAATAAACCTTGGCAGTAGAAAAGAGGTAGAGAAGCAAAGAGCTTGAGTTCCTAAGTGGAAAATCGATGTATCATGGGAAGTGTATATGCACCAACACTGGAAGTAAGTTTAGCTTAAAACGAGGCAGAAACAATAGGAAAATGAGAAAATTGGGAAGTTTTCTAATTTTATGATGTTGTTACATATATTGCCCGATGAGAACTCTGTATATTATCAGAAAAATCAAGACTGAGAAGACAGAAATAATTTTTTCATAGGGATAAACGTATTTATCCTTTTCCACAGCTCACCCTCCATGTCAAGAGTTCTTGATAATTTTCCAGAATGTTCTTCAGATAGATTTTTCTGTTTTAATACAATCACATTTTACTTCAGATCCAATTGTTCATGGTCCAACTTCTTCTGGTCTAAATGAGTACTTCATTAGCTTCAGGATAAAATCTCATTTCCCATGAATGCTACCTCCAGAGTCAAAATTGAAGACATATGAATACCAGAAATGCTGTAGTTTCGAACAAAAGTCCATCTGATCCAAGAGTGTACAGTAGAACCAAAGGACTATTATAAGAGTGGGCACTTTCCACGTCCTTCACCTGAAACATGTACTAATGTTATATAAACATTCTTAAATTCCCTTAGAATGTGTCCAATATCCACGCCAGTGGCAAAGGGGGCAGATTGAAGAGAAATTAGAAATGATCTAGGGTATCTCATCATCAGCATAAATATATGTAATAATAGGATTATCTCAAGCATTGCAATGATTCTTATCAGATTTTGAGGCAAATTTTTAAAAGTTGCAAAATTTATAAAACATAACTCTCCCAACGTTGGGAAAGATGTTCATTGAAGTTCTGATTTTTCCAGTTTGAGCTACACATGGGCTCTGTGGGGAACAAGCCTGGTCCTGGGGCAAAGGGGTTGAAATCACACTCACCAATATAAGACAGACTGTATATTTACTCATTTATATGTTTATTTCTTGTTTTACACTCCAAAATGTACCTGTCGTGGCAAGGGTTTTATCTGCCTTGTTCACTACTAGAGATTACCTCCCAGTACATAGCAGGCGCCTCACAGCTATTGCTTAAAACAATAGATATGCTGATTTTCCCCTTAGGAACTCAAACTCTTTGCTTCTCTACCTCTTTTCTACTGCCAAGGTTTATTTTTATTTTCATTAGCATGGTCCTCCCATTCTACACTGTAAATGAAAATTGAAAGTTGTCAATAGCCACTTCACTTAGTGGATGAACTACTTAGATCCCTCACTAGCACATTGTTTTCCAGATAGGAGAAATACTCACTACTCTCCTAGAGAAGGTTCTGATAGGTGCTGGGACTGTGCCATTTCCTTGGATGTACGTGAGCCTGGAAAGAATCAAATATCTTAAGCAAGAATAAAACATGTTTATCCTTCTTTGAAATCCCTTGGCTTTTGTGATTCTTTAAAAGTACTTTCTTTCTTTTGTCCCCAAAATAGACTATTTAAACTATATTTAAGATGTGGAACATAAGGAATAGTGCAGAGGACCATAGGGGAAGGGAGGCAAAACTGAATGGGACGAAATCAGAGAGGGAGACAAACGATGAGAGACTCTGGACTCTGGAAAACAAACTGAGGGTCACAGAATGGAAGGGGGTGATGGGATGGGGTAACCAGGTGATGGGTATTGGGGGGCACGTGTTGTGATGAGCACTGGGCGTTATACACAACTAATGAATTATTGAACACTTAAAAAAATTTTCCTGTCTTATAAAAAACAAAAAGAATGTTACTAACTATAAAATTTATTGAAGCTGGGCATAAAGCCATTATAGATTATGGAACTCTGTTTACTACAGTTCACTCTGCAGAACAAGTATAGAGGAGTTAAGTTTCCCCCTTCCTATTAACAATTTAATGGAAAAATATGCAATAAAAATTGAAATAATTAAGTGAAAACAATGACTGGAATTAAGATTTCAGGGGAAGATATTTCTCCAAAAGGGCAGTGGGGACGGCAAGCACTTAGTTTTCTATGGACATGACCTGATGTCTTTTGTTGTCTTCATAAAGGTGAAGTCAAACCAATGGATTCCATATTGCTACAGGGAACTACACCAACCAAGAAATCACAAACTAGTATTTGGAGGGGACTTTGTATCTCTGAGAGATTCCAGAACTCATAATTAGCAATACAGAAAAGTTCTAAACAAAGCCACACTTACTCCTTTGTCTTATTCCGCAAAGGACTGTGATCTCCAAGGGCAGACCCAGCAGTTGTGGAACAAAATGGCTACATGAATTACAAAGAAGTGTTAAGAAGCTTATATATGTAAAGCCAACGAACATATTCCACTTATGACCATCATCTAGTACTGCTTCATGGGCAGTTATCATAACAAATAAGTAAAAAAAAGAAAAGGAAAGGAAAGGAAAGGAAAGGAAAGAAAAGAAAAGAAAAGAAAAGAAAAGAAAAGAAAAGAAAAGAAAAGAAAAGAAAAGGAGGGAGAGGGAGAGAGAGACAGAATGAGAACCACATCAAGCCCACTGGCCCATGAAGATAACTTCCTTGAGTAAGTGAATATATTACAGGGGGGCTATACAAAAGTGAACAAAGCTGCCCTGGAAACAGTGAATTGTTAGATTTGTTATCATCTTTGTGTTCAGGTCAACAATAAATGTATTTTCTCAGGGATAATGAGGTCTTGAGTTCTGGTATAGTAGAAAGGACAACAGACTTGGCATCAGAAGGTCCATTTCAAAACCTACCTTGGCCAGTACCATTGTGCCTCTTGTTTTCTCATCTGTGAAATAAAGCTAATAAAACTGCCTAGGATTCCAGCTCTGCTACATCTCATTTATCTGGCTTCATTGCAATCACACTTTTGCTGTTTCATCCTTTCTCACCTGCTTTACATAGTAGCCTCCTAACTGGACTCCGCAATATTCCTCTAACATATTCTCCGCTAACTCTCTAAAGCAGAAATATGAATACCCCACGCCCTCCATTCTTTACTTCTATCCAAAGTTAAGATATTAGGAATTTAAATCTTCTAAACAGTAGCTATGTATTGATATGGAAAAAACTCTTAATCAAGAGCTGGCACCATGGTAACGCTTAGAGACAGAATTTTCTTGCTTTGGAAAATGCCTTGTTGCACTTAGATAGCAGTTCTTATATTTTCTCGTATTATGAGCCCTTATACGCTTAAAAAGTATTGAGGACCCAATGGGCTATTGCTTCTTTGTGTTATACCTGTTCATCTTTACTGTATTCAAAATTAATCCTGAAAGTTTTTTTAAAAACCAGACAGTATAATCAAACATTCCATTACCATGAGAAGGATGCTGTCTGTCATCTCATGTCCGTAGCACCTAGAAAACTCCACTTCACCCTCATGAGACAATGAAAATGAAAAGGCACATCATTTCTTAATAATAGAATGAAAATGGTTTTGACCTTGCAGAACCTCTGGTGACCACATTTGCAGAATTGTTGCTCTGAGAGCAAAAGAATCCCAGAAATTCATAGGAATCTGGGGAGGGTTTCAGTCTTCCACAAGCCATGGAGTTAGCGGTCATCTGAGCATACTTACCAAGATCTTAAAAGGCTAGAAAGCCCTCAAATGGCATAGGGGTTAGGTTTATGTATAACAATAATACATTGGAAACAACCCAGTAACTAACAATAATTGGATGATGAAATAATTTTATGGTTAAGCCAAAGTAAAATGCTAAAAATTATGGTTTCAGCAAATATTTAATGGAAAGTAAAACATAAATACATTAAGAGAATAAAACAAGACCTAAATGATTGAATTCATATAATAAATGTAATATATACCATATAAAATACAAACAGAAAATACACTAGGAGGACACATATTTCAAAACTGGTTTTCTCTGGCTATGGTTAATGAAGGATTTTGTCTGTCTTTACAGTTTCCTGTATTTACATTTCTACAGTAAAGGTATTGTACATCAGAAAATTTATAAAATCAGAAAATAACGTTTAAAGGTTTTTTCATAGTTTACTGTTGTTTTGGGGATATAATCCAAGCTGTTTAGCATTGCTCACCGGCCTCTGTGGTGGTTGCCCATCTTCCCAGCCCAGACTTCTCCTCTGTATCCACAATGCACTCATCTTTAGCAATCCCGGCCTGCTCAGAACTCAGGCCATGCTTCTTCATGACTCTACCTTTGCACACACTTCTCTGGGTACTTGGAATCACTTACTCTTTGTCCACATGATTAAACACTACCATTCAGCCCTTGGCTTGTCATTCCTTTTCTTTAAGAAGTTTCTCCTCACGCGCTTGTAGCAAACTTGGCATGTGTGCATTTGTGTGTCAGGTTTTCTGTTTTTCCTTCTAAATGGAGAACTCCTCGTAGGCAGGGACTTTATTTTTGTTATTTTGTTTCCTGTTTATTTGTTTGGTTTTGGTTTTTGGCTGTTTGTTTTGCTCTAGCTAGTACTGAGAAGCAGATTCAGAGAGAGACTGGGGGAAGCTCAAGGAGGAACATGTTTCTCTGGGAAAGTTCTCCCAAGGGCTGCCTCTTTAACAATATTTGAAATAACATGATGCCATTATTGTTGTTCAAACTGATTCACAAAAGAGATGAAGCAGTGTGAGATCCAGAAGTTGAGATATGTAGAGAAGGATTCAGGGGTTAAGGCTTTTTTATGTGTTTGTGATAAGACATTTTAGCGGTCTTCTTTTCTACACCCAATCACGGGTCACTTCCTCCGATCTTGAAACCTGGCAATGCTTTGATTAGGACTGTGTAAGTCCAGGACACCTGGCTGGCTCAGTAGGTTGAGCAGCTGCCTTTGGCTCAGGTCATGATCCCAGGACCCTGGGATCGAGTCCCACATCGGGCTCCCTGCTCAGTGGGGAGCCTGCGTCTCCCTCTCCCTCTGCCTGCCACCCCCCTGCTCATGCTCTCTCTCTCTCTGTCAAACAAATAAAAACTGAGAGAAAAAAAAAAGAATGTATAAGTCCTCATGAAGGTTTCTTTTCTTTTAATGAGTGGGTAACAAATGAAGGAATGAATGGTGAGGGAAATTTAAACCATGATACATTATTGAAGCAAAGCCCATTGCAATAATATTCTACTGACACAGACATTTACGAATAATAGGTGGCTGGAGACATTCAGGTAGCTGCTGTATTGTGAATAAGATGGATCATCAAATGAAAGGAAGATGCACAGAGCGGAAAACACTGCTTAAAGAAACACTGAAGCACACCTGCACATTCTGGGCCCTAGCTGAAGTCTGCCAGGGAACCGCAGCTGGAGACCAACTAACCCAGGACAGAGCAGTCCAAATTTGGATAGTCTAAGAGATAAAATTCAGAGTAGGAAATAGTGCCAGAAACCAGAGGACTTTCTTAACGATCTTCACCATAATGAAGAAAACACTTCTGAGGAGTGATCAACCCAGTGTGTCAATCTCAGATGCAAAGAGCAACGTGAAACAAATACACGTATTTGTTTGTAGGGGATTCAAACTTTTAGCACCATCTTCAGTTTTCATAATAACGGTAACTTTTTTCCTTAGTAAAATTTTAGATAACACAAGGTTCCATCTGTTACATTTGTGGCTGGAAAGATTTGATTAATTAATGAAAAATTTTAATATATATGTATTAAGCATAATAGTACAATTGTGGCTTTTCACTTCAACTTGTATCTGGGTCACTCAGCCACTTTGAATTTCAGCTGTTGTTGTTGTTTTCCCTGTAAGTTGAGGGGTTGGTATAGACGACCTGTAAGGTAACTTCCAAGTCTTAACTTACTCTATGATTCAATGATGGATTTAATCATTCTTAATTCCATTTTGTTCCGACATGCTAAGAACTGGACCTCTTGGGAGAAGAAAGATAATTTCCAAATAACATTAAATCTGATTTAAAACCACAGACTCCAGAGAATTTATAATATGTACATAAAATAACCATATCTCTGACTTTATTCAATTGTTCTTTTATACTGATTGGCTGGTTGTTTCAATATGTAAGCCTAATGGGGTTAATTAAGGACCTCAAATATAATTTGAAAATGTTTACAGACAGCACATTTTAGGTTGCCAATCCCATCTGTGGACACTGCTATATTAATGACACAATATTTGCTTTAGAGGTCATAATGCTATTTGCCAGGTTAAACATTTGTAATCTGGACCCAGCTTTAATATACCCTTTCAAAGAAAGCCACAGGCTGCTACACACTACATCAGCAGTACTCTTCAATCGAATTGCCTGTCAGGATTACAGAGGCAACTAAGCCAACAATAACAGGCACCTTCCATGTGGATGCTAATTAGCATGTTGACATAGTAAAACCCCTTACTAGGGACAAGTTGGCGTTCAGTACTTGCAACCCAACATCATGCTGAAGGCAAAGCTGTTAATAGAATTTGTCCCCAGAGTGACCAACGGCAGAGCACAAGGAGCTTCAGCCCTTTTTGTACCCTGTGGCGGTGGTGAGTGTGTGGTGTAAACTGGCTGCACACTGTTTTCTGATAACCACACAGTGGTTAATTCTTATTTCTCCTCTCAAATATCATTTTTAAAGGTCACCCTTCTGTTTACTAAACTATACATAGGTAAGCAACATCAGAATAGAGACCGAAGTGTGCATTGCTTCCGAGGTTCACTACCATCACACTTTTAAAATGATTTCAAGTACGCATTACTTTTATTGTGCTTTCTATGGTATTCTAGATTTGTGTGTCTTATAGTATCTCACCCTTTTGAGCTTAGCATAACTGCACGTATATCTCATTATCTCATCCGCATTTTTAGCATTCCTATGGGATAGGAAAGAGATGTTTTCAAAAAATTTACAATGATATAGACTAAGAAAATAAGACATAGAAAGATAGAACTTGTCAAAGTTGAAAGATGAGTTTTAGCAGAATGCAATAGCAACAACAAAAATAAATGGATAATAAAACAGAATATCAAAGGAGGTAAATGGCTCTTAGGCTATGGCTACCCGATAACTTCTAAAATCTCAGAATCACAGCATATAAAGACAACTGACCGACCAACCATTATTATGAATCTGGGATATACCTGGTTGTATTTGCTACTTTTATAGTACATTATTATCCTACTTATATTGAAAAATTAATTCTTACTTGGTTATTGCTGAAGAGTAGAAAGAGTGTACAATGACTTTCCTCTTGTAATTGTCATGAGGTAAGTTCTATCTTTCACTGTCTCTATGGCGACCAGACACTACAATGGTCCCAGATGATCCCAGTGTCTAGTCCCTTCCCTTGAGTGTGCACTAGCCTAGTGACTTGCTTCTAATAAATGGGCTTCTAATAAACGGGCCATTCCAAAAGTAGCAGAATGTCACTTTTGTGATTAGATGATGTGAGATAGTAACATCAAAGCCTTGTTGGATTGGATAAAGCTAGCTGTCATAGGGAGAAGCCATATGAAACTGAGGGTGGCCTCCTGCCAATGTCCAGTGAGAAACTGAGGCCCCTAGGTCAGCAACCCTCAAGGAACTGAATCTTGCCAACAACCACACAGGCTTGGAAGTGGATCTTTCCCTAGGAGAGCTTTCATATGAGACCACAGCCTAACTGACGACTTAATTGCAGCCTGTGGGAAACCCTGAAGGAGAGAATCCAGATAAGCTATGCCTGTTGTTTTAAGCCACTAAGTTTGTGGTAATTTGTTACGTATCATTAGATACCCAGTACTGTCTCTGACTTGGAGAAAACATGTTTCAGCTTTGAGATTTATAATTTACTTCAAAGGATGCCTTGGCTTAATTGCTGGCACAGGATAACCCACAAGAATTTCACACCCTAAGGATATGCTAGTAAATAACCAGATACTAGACATCACTGTTCATTTTCATGTCTGAATTAACTTCACAATAATTACCTATTGTCAGCACGACTAGATGTTACATAAAATGCATTAAAATCTTCTTCATGTTAGCTATCCACAGGAGCTTTTTTCTGTAGTGAAATATCTACTAAAGTAGAATATTTAACTTGGAAAAATGATATTTCTTATCTGATTATAGCATATAAAAGTATAAGAATTACAGATCAGATCAGTGAATTCATTCTGGGAACATTATTTGTAGAAGTCAGATTGTGTGTCATGATATTGAACCTTAATCAAAACTATTTTAAAGGCGGGGCACCTGGGTGGCTCAGTTGTGTCTGACTCATGATTTCGGCTCAGGTCA
>NW_024427107.1:24443663-24472745 GCF_017311325.1 Ursus maritimus | reverse complement strand
TGTGGACACTGCTATATTAATGACACAATATTTGCTTTAGAGGTCATAATGCTATTTGCCAGGTTAAACATTTGTAATCTGGACCCAGCTTTAATATACCCTTTCAAAGAAAGCCACAGGCTGCTACACACTACATCAGCAGTACTCTTCAATCGAATTGCCTGTCAGGATTACAGAGGCAACTAAGCCAACAATAACAGGCACCTTCCATGTGGATGCTAATTAGCATGTTGACATAGTAAAACCCCTTACTAGGGACAAGTTGGCGTTCAGTACTTGCAACCCAACATCATGCTGAAGGCAAAGCTGTTAATAGAATTTGTCCCCAGAGTGACCAACGGCAGAGCACAAGGAGCTTCAGCCCTTTTTGTACCCTGTGGCGGTGGTGAGTGTGTGGTGTAAACTGGCTGCACACTGTTTTCTGATAACCACACAGTGGTTAATTCTTATTTCTCCTCTCAAATATCATTTTTAAAGGTCACCCTTCTGTTTACTAAACTATACATAGGTAAGCAACATCAGAATAGAGACCGAAGTGTGCATTGCTTCCGAGGTTCACTACCATCACACTTTTAAAATGATTTCAAGTACGCATTACTTTTATTGTGCTTTCTATGGTATTCTAGATTTGTGTGTCTTATAGTATCTCACCCTTTTGAGCTTAGCATAACTGCACGTATATCTCATTATCTCATCCGCATTTTTAGCATTCCTATGGGATAGGAAAGAGATGTTTTCAAAAAATTTACAATGATATAGACTAAGAAAATAAGACATAGAAAGATAGAACTTGTCAAAGTTGAAAGATGAGTTTTAGCAGAATGCAATAGCAACAACAAAAATAAATGGATAATAAAACAGAATATCAAAGGAGGTAAATGGCTCTTAGGCTATGGCTACCCGATAACTTCTAAAATCTCAGAATCACAGCATATAAAGACAACTGACCGACCAACCATTATTATGAATCTGGGATATACCTGGTTGTATTTGCTACTTTTATAGTACATTATTATCCTACTTATATTGAAAAATTAATTCTTACTTGGTTATTGCTGAAGAGTAGAAAGTAGAAAGAGTGTACAATGACTTTCCTCTTGTAATTGTCATGAGGTAAGTTCTATCTTTCACTGTCTCTATGGCGACCAGACACTACAATGGTCCCAGATGATCCCAGTGTCTAGTCCCTTCCCTTGAGTGTGCACTAGCCTAGTGACTTGCTTCTAATAAATGGGCTTCTAATAAACGGGCCATTCCAAAAGTAGCAGAATGTCACTTTTGTGATTAGATGATGTGAGATAGTAACATCAAAGCCTTGTTGGATTGGATAAAGCTAGCTGTCATAGGGAGAAGCCATATGAAACTGAGGGTGGCCTCCTGCCAATGTCCAGTGAGAAACTGAGGCCCCTAGGTCAGCAACCCTCAAGGAACTGAATCTTGCCAACAACCACACAGGCTTGGAAGTGGATCTTTCCCTAGGAGAGCTTTCATATGAGACCACAGCCTAACTGACGACTTAATTGCAGCCTGTGGGAAACCCTGAAGGAGAGAATCCAGATAAGCTATGCCTGTTGTTTTAAGCCACTAAGTTTGTGGTAATTTGTTACGTATCATTAGATACCCAGTACTGTCTCTGACTTGGAGAAAACATGTTTCAGCTTTGAGATTTATAATTTACTTCAAAGGATGCCTTGGCTTAATTGCTGGCACAGGATAACCCACAAGAATTTCACACCCTAAGGATATGCTAGTAAATAACCAGATACTAGACATCACTGTTCATTTTCATGTCTGAATTAACTTCACAATAATTACCTATTGTCAGCACGACTAGATGTTACATAAAATGCATTAAAATCTTCTTCATGTTAGCTATCCACAGGAGCTTTTTTCTGTAGTGAAATATCTACTAAAGTAGAATATTTAACTTGGAAAAATGATATTTCTTATCTGATTATAGCATATAAAAGTATAAGAATTACAGATCAGATCAGTGAATTCATTCTGGGAACATTATTTGTAGAAGTCAGATTGTGTGTCATGATATTGAACCTTAATCAAAACTATTTTAAAGGCGGGGCACCTGGGTGGCTCAGTTGTGTCTGACTCATGATTTCGGCTCAGGTCATGATCTCAGGGTTGTGAGACTGAGCCCTATGTGGGGCTCTGTGTTGGTCATGGAGCCTGCTGAAGATTCTCTCTCTCTCCCTCTTCCTCTGACCCTACCCGCTCCCTCTCTTAAACAAAACAAAACAAGGCTTAAAAACTGCAGTGAAAGTCCATGGCTCCGTTTGAAATAATGAGGCTACCAGGGCTATTAACTGCCATGTAAAATAATATTCCTTAAATTTGGATCCAAATATAAATTCTGAAGCTTTACATCAACTCCCACATACTAATTTCAATGTACAGTGATGAATTTGGAAAAGTTAACGTTCGCACTATTCACAGAATTTCTGACTCTACGCTCTTGGATTATATCAATGAACCACTATAACTTTTGTACATTAAGAGTTCCTATTTTTAAAAAACCTGTTGCCGCATCATACATGAAGGCTCTTCATCATTTTGTTATGCGAACTACATTTCCCTAAAATGAAGCCAGTTTCCTTATACCACCCAGGACCTGCTCAAAATACTCCAGATGCACGATAAAAGAGTATATCCTCTTCCAGAATCCTGTCTAAGGAGATGGCCTATTTTGCTTGACCATGTCTTTGCTACATGCTGCCACTGAGTTCACGTAGGACATTGACCTTGGGAACAGATAAACTTAGAACCCACTGTGTGGCCTTGGGCAAAAAAAACTTCTTTACACTTTAGATTTCTGCTCTGTAAAACAACAGCAACAAATGACAATAATCTTTGTGTTGAAGACTTAGAATAAATGTACAGGAGGGAAAATGATTTTTAAAACTCAAAACTGACTGCAAAAAAGGGAGTGTATAATTTCTTTCCAGATGACTCTATCTATACCTAAAAATATAAAAATATGAAAAACTCAAGGGACAATTGCAGATAGAAAAACAAAAAGAAATCTGTACTTTTCTGCACAAAGAAAATAAACGGAAATTTTGGCTTGAATGAGAGCACATAAGAAAGGAGATGGATGTGGGGCAAGACAGGAAGGACCAAGAACACAGGGCTTCAGTGAAGAGGTGGGTGGCCATGGAGATCTGCAGGGAAACGCCAGGATCAAACAATTCCAGTGATGTGAAGTGATGCAAGTTAATCTTATTGCCCCCAAACTTAATAGATACTCTTGCACACGCAAATTCCTACTGTGGATATTGTCTGGGGACCACATCTGGCCATGGGAGTTTGGGGGGAGGGTGTTGGGGAAGAGAATAGCTAATGGCATTCAATGAGTCACAACTGGGAATGGAAACTTGGAGGAGACAAGGAGCTGGAGAAAGAACTGAGGGAGATCACAAAGTACCTAGAATTTAGGGGGTTGAAACACCCCCAGGGAATATAGGAGAGAGAGTTTAAACTAATTGTTTATAAATCTCAAAGAATACAGTGACCCCAGGAGGCACCACTATTACTTACAGATTTAAAATATCTGGAATAGAGCCCATTTCGGCACTTCGTTCTTGACTAAAACAAAAGCTGAGACAACCTAGGGGAGTTTAAGAAATTACTTTACCAGATTGTTGGAAATCAGTCAGGAAAAATTAAAGAATTTGACTTATTAAAGAAATACACCTGTTTGGATTTGAATCCTTTCTAATCATTAGATGGATGTTAATTCATTCAATGCGGGGGAGTCCTATCATAATATGTGCATATATCAAATCAACACATTATACACTTTAAATATTTTACAATTTTATTTGTCAATTATACCTCAAAATAATAATAAAGAAAATAAAAATCAATTATAATGATAACAGCTTATTATTCAGTTATACTCAGTATTATGTCTACCCATACACACATATAAGTATTAAGAACAAATTAAATGCACTGAAATTCTGTTATTAGTGTGTTTACTGTGGAATTTATAACAGTCTCCTACATGTGGGCACCAGCTGTTCCCTCTCCTGGAATGTCTCCTTCTCTTACTCCCTCCATTCAAATCCTGTCCTATATGTGAAGCCTCCCCCAATTGCACTTTTTAAAATTGTAACACTCACCTTCCCAGAATATGGCTTACCCTACTGTCTGCTTTATTAATTAATTTATTAATTCTCCTCCAAAGCATTTATCCAACACACTATGTGTGTTACTAATTTGTTTATTTTTGACAGTTTTCTCTCCATAACATCAGGTTCATGACATTGACAATTTTATTCTTTTCTCTTTTCTTCAATGTTGTTTCTCTAACAGTTAGTACAGTGCTTGTCATTAGTAAGCATTTGATGACTATTTGTTGAATAAGGAAATGAATTACTGAATCCTTAACTAGCAATAACATTAGGAAATAACATACCACTTGTTCTATTAGCCCAATTTTGAGTTAATGTTATAGGTTTGGAGTTGCTTGCTCACCTGATATGATATCCACTACCTTTTTTCCACTGCATTCATCACGTTTTTGAAATGAAGCTTTGCTGCATACAACAGGACATTCTCATCATTTCCATCCACTTATTTTAAGTTTACATTTAATTTTTTATTTTTTTAAATTGTTCACAATTCTACCACCTATTAACCATTGACATCTATTTCTATTTCAAAGATTTTATTTATTTATTTATTTTAGAGAGAGAGAGAGAGCACTCATGCATGCACAGTAGTGCAGGGAGGGACAGAGTGGGAGGGAGAGGGACGAGCAGACTCAGAGCTGAGCATGGAGCCCACAGGCAGGACTCCATCCCACAACCCTGAGATCACAACCTGAGCTGAAATCAAGAGTCCAATGCTCAACCGACTGAGCCACCCAGGTGCTCCTTAAATTCACATTTTAGAGGTGAAGTCTTTTTGAGGATATCACTTTGAAAAGATATGTTTTATATGTGGTGACAAGAGTTATTATTTTAAACTGGGAGAATGGTTGTACTTGCTCAAGTTTATCCATTTTATTCTAAAGGTATTACAGGAGAATTTCCATGGCAGGGAAGCACATCAGGGGGTTGCAGGGTCAGTGAGGCGTTTTCTGTAGAGCGCCTGTTCGTTTTCTTCCTGTCCCAGAGAGATTCTAGCTGCTGCCGTTGATGTCCTCTAAGCTGTTGTTGCCCTGAGGTCTTTCACCTGGGAAGGCTTTTCTCTGTGACTACTCTGCTCCAGAGTCTCCCCTGGGCTCCTCTCCCTTCCATTATCAAGATTAGGGTAACACTACAGAAGCTTAAACTTCGGGGACCCTCCCTAGCAGGCCCCTTCTAAGACCCTGTACTTAATTTTACATTTATAGTTTTTGTAGTCTTTTTCTTATACCCCCTCCGCTTCCCATACACACATCAAATTGTGTAAGCTTCAGACATCATGTTTTAGTCAACTCACGCTACTATAATGAATAGCCTAAACAAGATATTTATTTCTCACAGTTCTGGAGGCTGGGAAGTCTAAGATCAAGGAGCTGGCTGATTCAGTTGCTAGTAAGGTCTCTCTTCCTGGTTATGTCCTCACAAGACAGACAGATAGAGAGAGAGACAGAGAAAGAGAGAGAGAGAGCAAGAGCTCTATGGGGTCTCTTTTTATAAGAGCCATAATCCCATTCATGAAATGTTCACGCTATGACCTAATTACCTTCCAAAGGCCTACCTCCTAGTATGATCATATTGAGAATTAGGATCTCAATATATGAACTTTGGTGGGTGGGTGGGGGGAACACAAAACTCACCATAACACCTCACAAAACCAGATCTGTCCTGTTATTGCTCCATAGAACGTTATAGAGACTAAATGACCGTATGTTATCATAAATACTTATCTATATGTGGATTGTATTTATGCAGAATATGACCTTCTCGAGTCCAGGGTCCATGTCATATTATCTTTCGACCCTGAGTGTGTGGCGTGCAGCTGTGTACATAGTAGTGCCTCTCACTAGGGTCCTAGGAAAATGATTTGTTGAGAAGAAAATAACCTCAAAGTTCATGATTCCATCTTACTGCCTTCTGATTCTATGTTACAGGGCTGCACATTTCCCTTCTGTCACCCATTCAGATGGTTTCTTTTGGTCAAGAACTGGCTAGGAAAGAGCAGTCACATTCTTCATTTCACTCTTCAGGTCTGAGTTAAACTGTTTATATCCTGAGAGGGAGCCCAGTGTCATGGAAAGCAGGAAGAAATGTTCAGCTTTAGATCTAGAGAAACCACCTACTCTTTGTACAACTCTGGAGGTATCACTTTCCATCTGTAAGCTTCAGTTTCCTTATTTATAAAAGACAAACAAACAAGCAAACAAACCAAAGGGGGTGAGAAGCCTGGGAGAGAGCAATATTTGACCTGGTAGGATCACAAGCTGTTTGGTAATAGGTGAAATTATATATATGAAAACCCTGATGCAACATAAATGTAAAGTGTGAATATTATTTTGAAAAGTAGGGGCATAACTTTATTTATATAACTTTATTTATATATAAACATGGGTTAGCTTTGCTCTTTAGTTAAATGATTATGATCCCCAAGTTCACAAATTTAAACTCCAGAATCATAAAGTGATTCAAAGATCAAGAGAAAAAATGCATAAATGCACTCATAATTACAATGTCATAATAATAACGTTTACTTGCTACTTTTGATTTCTCAGGGTTTAGAAACAAACAACTTGCTCAGCATATTTTGGCAGAACTTCTTTTTAAAAAACAAGAAGGTTAACTACCAAATTATGAGGACAGCAAATGGAAAAAAACAACCGTAATGCTGCTAAATAAAGTTATGAACACAAATTCTATATTGGAAATCAAACTAGTATGTTTTAAATTGAAGGTTGTGGGGCTTATTTTTTCAAAATTTTCTTCTTATATTGGATAATTTTTCCAAGAGTCTTATTATACTTAAAAAGGAGTTCCATTTTTCGGTTCTTTCCCCAAATGTATGAGTATTTTTTTAAAAAACTCTGTGACGTCTATTGACAGAGAAATAAATATGTTCCTCTATTTTAGTCTTATTTAAATACATGTGGTGCATAAAGGTGTGATTCACACTAAAAATACACATTCCATGTTACGGAATTTTATCTTCAGGCTGTAACATGTAGAAATGTAATAAGAAACTTACTGTTACACAGTGTGTGTGAAGTAATGTTCCACAGCTACATACTGTTTAACTGAAGACATCAGTGTGTACTTTGTCCACCAACTAGCAGGAAACAGAAAGGGAATCATCTGCTGTGAGAGAAAGACGGATAACTCTTCTTAATAATTCAAATCTCTAAGATTTCCTACAAGAATATCCCAAAGTTCTACCAGTTTTGGTAAGTCCACTGCTAACACCACCACATATGTTAGCGTTTCTAAAGCCAGTATATAGATAGATGATAGATGATGATAGATATAGATAGATAGATAGATAGATAGATAGATAGATGATAGATAGATAGATAGATATCCATGGATGGGTATATATATATCCATCCCTCTTATTACCAGGTAGATAGGTAGTTTTCAAAAGATTTTACTAGTGAAGTCAATGAGAAAAGCAAATGGAAATAAAATATGAAACCAAAGCAAACAAAAACAGAGCGCTGGCTTACAGAGCACAAAACTGCTATGCTAAGATAATTTAAGTCTCCTCAGGCTTCTTGGCTGACAGGAGACAAGCACTCTAGTTCCTGTTCTTTCACTAATTGACTTGACGTGGTTGAAACTCAAGGACACTGAGACTACCAAACCGAAATCTTTTCTGGAGCTGGTGTGAATCACAGCCTCTCGCAGAAGCCTTTCTGGGATTACTTTATGAAGATGAACAGGTCGTTTTGACACTCTGGTTCCAGGGTTGACTGTATTTCTCCATTCAGCTTCCTTGGCTCTCTTGGAGATGGAAGATATTTCCATTTCTGGCCCCTGGCTTCCACCCCCAAGTTTTGAATCACTTTTTACCGAACCCATAGGCAAATCAGCTTTCACCCAGCAACTCTTACTCCCTGGCTACTCTCTTCTGCCGGACTTCCTGCTTTCCTGTTTGGCTTGTTTGAAACACATTTCTAGCCAGTGCTTCTCAAATTATTAGAATGTTAAAAAAAAAATGTTTACATGAGAAAAGGATTTCATGGTGAAATGAGTTTGAAGAAACGAAACAGATATTTTACCAAAGGAAATATACAAATGGCCAACAGGTACATGAAAAGTTGCTAAACATTACTGCCCATAAGGGAAATGTAAATAGAACCATAGTAAGATGTCACTTCACACCTGCTATATGTCTATTATCAAAAAACCCCCAAAAAACACAAAAACCAAGAGATAACAAATGCTAGCGAGGATATGAAGAAAAGGGAACTCTTCTACACTGTGGGTGGGAGTGTAAACTGGTACAGCTACTATGGAAAAGGGTATGGAAGTTCCTGAAGAAATTAAAAATAAAACTACCATATGATCTAGTAATCCCACTTCTGGGTATACATAGGAAGGAAATGAAATCATTATCTCAAGGAGATGCCTGTATTCTCATGTTCATTGCAGCATTATTCACAATGGCCATGGTATGAAAAATGTGATAGACATGTAGATAGTGTCCATTTTAACATTCACATTATAATAATGATGTATTGGATCTTTATTTAACAAAAAAAGTGATATAATTATTTTGCAATGATGCAGGAAAAAGTGGTTCCATAATAGAAAGTCATTACATAGTGTTATGTTTTTAAAAAAAAAAGAGGTAAATAATAGTAATAACAGGAAAAAAAAGTTAAAATGATTCCCTCTGGGAGCAGGATTGTGAGGATGCTCTCTGGTTTTGGTTGGTTGGTTTGTTTGAATATAAACCTTTTAATAATGTTTGCCCTCTCAATCAAATACGTATATCTTATAAAATGAAATTTTTGATAAAAATAAAAAAATTTTTAAAAATTCTATAAAACTTCAACATACAGTCACTGTAGCTAACTGTTAAATAAATGGAAGAGACAGTGCAGACAATTAGTCATGGAGAACTCAGAGGGTTCACAGCCCTGGTGTCACAAAAATAGATTTGCAGACAGCAAACAATGAGAAGTTCCCTGTGGCAAGATCTGAGGATATTGATGGGGGAGACTAGTTACAGAGCAAGTGGGGATGAGCCTTGAAGATCAGTTAGTTGTTGGAACTCTACACTGTGGTCAGTAAGAAGCTAGTTGGGCTTGCAAACAGAGGAGAAAGAAAATTAAATTTAGTTTTTAGAAAGATACCTGGCACCAAACTATAGAAGAGAAAGAATTAGGGAATGCAGAATAATAAATTGCTGCTGCAGGAGTTTTGAGACATGATGGGAGTCACAGAGACAGTGGAAACAGAGAAAGATCCAATTCAGGAAATATTTCTAAGATAAAATCAGTAACACTTCATGAAAAATTGGATGCGGAGCACGAGGAACATAGTCCCGGGTAATTCCAAGCTTTCTAACAAGGGAAGTGGAGAGGCTGGTGACCCATAGAGTGAGACTAGAAAAAGATGACGTATTTCTGCTGCTGAGGATCTCTGAAAGAATCAACAGAACATGGGTTTCTTTAAAGAAGGTGGTACACCAGGGTCGGCATGGGCACCTACTTGACACAACGAGAAACTTAGATGCACTAAAAGTAATTTTGTTTCTCCATAACAGAAGTCACCTTTGCTCATAAGACTTCAATTCCAGTTGTAATAGAAAATGTAACCTTGTTATTTTAATGTAACTCAGTTGGACCCAGGTAGATCTCAGTCAACTTTGGGTAACTATTTGGACTCTTTAAGGATTTCTTTAGTTTCCTCTTGTCTTTTCCTTATTACTAGGAGAAGGGAGTGATCTCGGCTCTTGGTTCAGTGAGGAAGCAGAGAGGTAGATGTGGTGGCTTGTGAATTTCCTGGCACTGAGGGAACTGTCCATTGCATGGTCCTTTCATGTCCTTGGTGGCCTCCGCTTGTCCCCGCTGTCTTGCACAGTAACCTCAATCCCTAGTGCGTTTGCTGCCAATGCCCATGATCTTGCTACAGCCCCCACTTCTTAGAGCCGCATGTTATTCATCTTCTGCTCCCCCAGTGAATGGTCTCTTCTTCTCTGCAGGCCCTCAAAGCTATTTCCACACCTTGCTCCAAAGGTTTTTGAATTCTCCAGTGTTTTCCCTACACCATAGGCTGAAACTCGGCAGCCCACACTGCAGACACCTTCCACAGACTTAGTAACTTTGGCAACCATGTTGAACTCTAGGCATCCCTTTTAAAAATCAATATACATACAGGAAATAAAAACACCACTTTTCTCTCTTTAACTGTGGAAATTGTTCTTTATTTTTCTCTAATTGAACAAAACATTTCTAAAGGATTTATGAGCTCTCATTCGTTCTAGCTATGGAGTTGTTTATGCATATTGCATGGCTACTAAAAACACTAAGTTATGTTTTCAGTGCAAAATTATTAATTGCTAATTTTTGTATTTAGGTCTCATGGATCCATACTTACTTTGCTAATCCACTGAGCCAATGTTTTTATTTCAATCTGTAGTAAATATTCTCGCTCTCTCTATATACATATATCTATCAATAGAGAAACTGATATAGATACAGATATATAGCTAAACATGTAACTTTCAATGATATCCTTTAGTGGGGATGGAAAGGCCATAGGATACGAGAATCTGACAAACGGAGGCCTTGCCAAGACTCTGGATATCAGTAAAATGCACTAAGGACCAAGACTAATGGTTAAAATTCAGAGGAGAGATGTTCACCTCACTGAAGGTTAGCAAGAACAAATGTTAGCACACATGCCAGATACTCCACTCATAGTTAGCATTTTAGGACACATGGTGATTCCACTATATACTCCCTGGTGAAAGGGAATAGAAGGAGGTTTGGTACAGAATTCAAAGTTGACTAAGTAGTTACACAAAACAGTTAAGAATTGGTCATAAAGACAATTTTCATTTTCTCAAAAAGTAGAAATAGCATGCATATTCTTCTAACCAAAAACATATATATACACAAATAGGAACTAATAGCAAAATGAGATAAAACATACAATCCACAACCTTCCACCTGTAAACTTAAAGGAAAATGTTTTCTTAAATAATGCAAGTGTGAAAATAAACTAAGTGAAAAAGGTATCAAAAATGTATGGAGTTTGACAATAATGAAAATTCTACGTTTCAAAACCTAGCAGATATAGCAAACTAAGATTAAATTAGTAGCTTTAATCAGTCTCATACACAAGTGAAGCATAAAAATTCAACTACAGGATTGAGAAAAATAACAACAAAATGAACCCAAAGCACAGAAGAAAAATGTGAAGATAAAAGGAGAATTATTTAAAAAGCAGCAAAAATATAATATTCTAAAAGTTGTTGAAAATGCCAAAAATGTTAAAAATGTTGATAACCTGCACAAATGAAGACACACAGTATATACAATACACATGCTGAATGAGTAATCCGTTACTTGGGAATTAAAGGGAGTATAAGATATCGTCTTGCTTGAAGTTATATAATTACATTTGAAAATCTAATTAAAGTGAAATGTTTCTGCAAAATCTACCTGAGAAGAGCTAGAAAATGGAAAGATATAACAACTGCAGAGAAAGTATTGAAAGACCTGCTTCTCACACAAAACATAACAGGCCCAAATGGCAAAATATATAATTCCTACCAAAGCTCTATTTACATCATTGCAGAGTATTGCAAGAAGGGAAAATGTTCACAGTTTTTCATGAATCCAGTACAATGTTGGCACGAAGAGCAATTAAAATACAGCAAAATCAATTTTATGTCATAAAAACGTAGCAAGTTCTGTATAATACTAAAAAGAACTGTAAAAAATAATGGAAAAACTGTGAAAAGAGCAATTTTTAATAGATATTCCAGACAAGGAGCTACCATTTTTAATAAAAAAGGTTATTCAAATGTGGAAGCAAAGAACCAACAAGCAAATGGGAAAACAGGTAAACATTTGAGATTACGCTCAATTAATGTTAAAAACTACCCACAATAATCTATAACGAGGTACCATTTTTTTCTGATCAAATATGCAAAAACTAAAAATTATTGATAAAAAATAGTATTTTGGCCATGTGGGATGTGGAATAGAGATAAATTAAGCAGTATCCAGTTATATTTGTAATGCATTTTCTCTCTGATTTAATAATTTTATACATTCAACCTATAGATAAATGCACAGCATGCATTTCAAAATTCATCTTAGCATTTTTATAGTAACAAAAATCAGAAACAACTGAGATGTCCATCAGTAAGTTAAGTCTGCAAATTCATATAAATGTGTACATTTTATATTCATTAAAGCTATGAGTCCAGTCTGTGTTGCTGGTGGGGCCTGATTTCCAAAATATGTTAAAAGAGAAAAAGCAAGATGCAGAGCAGTCTGCACATGCTATTGCTTGTGCCGGAAATGAAGAGCACACACATATATACAGACTTTAATTTGCATCAAATATCTGCAAGGTGACATACAAGTACCTGCAAGGACCATCGCCTCTGAGGAATTATTCTGTGTTGCTTAATTTAGTTCTTAACGTGTGCATGAATGATCTATTTAAACAAAGTAAAAAGGAAGGAAAGAAAGAAAGAAAGAAAGAAAGAAAGAAAGAAAGAAAGAAAGAAAGAAAGAAGAAAGAAAGAAAGAAGGAAGGAAGGAGGGAGGGTGGGAAGGACGGAAGGAAGAAAAGAAGTAGCCACTGGAGGAAGGCAATGAGTTTGGTTTGACACCAGCTACTAAATACGGGGATACGTTTTCAGTCAGGAGATGCAATTCCTGTCTAGTGAATGAGAAAGAAGAAACTAGAGTTGAAAAATTCGTGATTTTTCTCAGTGTAGGAAAATTTGGAGGAATGGGTAAGATCATCTTGACAGAGAATAGAAGTATTAACACAGGAAATGTGAGAAACGCAGCGATTAAACAGCAGTCAGAGGAAGAGAGGCCAATAAATGTCACAGGCGAATGGCCAGAGGAAGGGAAACTACAGTAAGAGGGAAGGAGTTTCAACAAGAAAACACACATGCTTCCACATGTTCTCATGCCACTGAGAAAACCACACGGTGTACTGTATGCACAGTGAATAGAACCCAGACCAGAAATCCTTTTGTTCATACGTTAAATACAGTGTGTCAATACTTATGTGCAGACAGAAAATTCTACATTTTGAATTGGTGAAGTAGGCTGTATCCCTATTTATGACAATTATTATTTTTGCTTTGTAGGGGACTTACAAAGAGTTTTACAAAAACCTCACATTTGGTCTCAAGAATCAAAGGGTGAATACATTTACAGTGTTTGACATAGGATATCAGGAGGTAGCTGTTGGGTCAATGTTGAATAAGAACAGTTGCTTTGTCAGTCTCAGCATACAAAATGTTAATAGTTCAGTAATTATAGGGGCGGCTGGGTGGCTCAGTCCTTAAGCATCTGCCTTTGGCCCAGGGCGTGATCCCAGGGTTCTGGGATCGAGTGCCGCATCCGGCTCCCTGCTCCGCTGGGAGCCTGCTGCTTCCTCTCCCACTCCCCCTGCTTGTGTTCCCTCTCTCGCTGGCTGTCTCTCTCTCAAAAAAAAAAAAAAAAAAAAAAAAAAAAAAAAAAATAAATTCAGTAATTATAACATATCCTGCATCCTTGAATTAAATCAAGGGCTATTAAATTGAAAATTAATCAGCTATGAGAGAGAGTTCCACTTATATCCTTTCTTCTACCTAATTGTAAGCAGTGAATTGAAGACGTGTTAATTTTCCAGATGTGGTACAGGAAAGCTTGGGGAAGGGGGAAGGGGGGCTGGGATTAGGGGAGGGGCTGTCCTGCATCACCACCATTGTGTCACACACCGATAATAATCGTGCGATTCACAAAGAAACAATAATACGCTCAACTGAGCAATTTCTAACTTCCATATTTAAAGTGATTTAAGATGACATCTAATAAGTAGCTATTATAAAGGAAAGGAGGCACTTTGGCAGACATTTTGGCAGTTTCTTACAAAAGTAAACATATTCTCACCATATGACCCAGTAATCACTCGCCAAGGTACTTGAATTGAAAACCTACGTCCACTTAAGAGCCTGCGCATGAATGTTATAGCAGCTTTATTCAAAATTGCCAAAACCGGGAAGCAACCAAGAGATGCTCCACTAGGTGACAGAGACAACCTTAACAAAGACCTGAAAACTGTCCCTTTAAAATAGAATCATTAAGAAAGATGGCGACTGAGGCGCCGGGGTGGCTCAGTCAGTGAAGTGTGGCTGCTTCCGCTCAGGTCATGATTCCAGGGTCCTGGAATCAAGCCCCACGTCGTCGGGCTCCCTGTCAGTGCAGAGTCTGCTTCTCCCTCTCCCTCTGCCCCTCCCCCCTACTCGTGCTCTCTCCCTCTCTCTCTCTCTCAAATAAATAAATAAACAAAATCTTAAAAAAAAAAAAAGAAAGATAACGATCAATCAAAATACTTGGAATATTTAGAACCTGACATCACTGTTGAGCCTCTAAGTGTGAAAAAAATATTTTTTTTCTTTTTACATCTTCAGGTAATTTTAAGAAATATTTGTTCTTTTATCTGTTAGCTTGTGTTTGAAGAGCTTGATTTGGACACTTCGGATACCTTACAACTGACTACATGTCAGGCGGATGCGGACACTAATGATTGGTACAAAAGTGTTTCTTTTTGTATACTTCCTTTTTATCACTGTTTTTGTTCTTACATAACCAAAATACACCCAAAATACATGAGTTCAAACAAAGTCACAGCCCATTTCTAGTTTCCCCCACCTAGGCCCACTGTAAATTAACCTAGTCGTTGACTGGCTTTCCAGTTTTAGAACCCACTTTAGCTTTGCTGAATGTTAGGAGAGATTTCGAGCCTCGTGTATTGGGCACAGGTGGATGTCAGTGAAACATCACTTCCTCAGAAGGGAAAAGAGCTTTTGGCCATAAGATAACTCTTAACAAAGTTTGGATGAGTGGGGTAAATGAATCAGAAACATATTATATTTCCCTTGAAGTACTCAGGGATTTAAAAATTAAGGAGCAAATGGCTTGGCAAATGTGTTAGGAAACTTTGCTAAACCCAAACATTAAAAAAGAGAAAAAAGTCTGGGTATTTTCAGAATTCTAACTGCCACAGCTTTGCCTATAACTAATTTTTATAGTTTGACATTGAGTCATGGAATCTAGTGGAATCAGATAGAAAATTCTGAAGAAAAGTAGGTTACTACCCCTTGCCACTTATTAGTATTTTCTATAATTAGTGATTTCTTTAATTAGTTCCTAATACATTTTAAACCTACATTCGAAGCAAAAATTTTCTATTCCACCTGGGTTCACATGCTGCCTCCTCTAGTTAGTCACTAGCTGTTTGACCTTGAACAAGTAACTTAACCTCTCTGTGCCTCAGATTCCTTATCTTTAAAATGAACATTGTTGTGATGAGCACTGGATGTTATGTGTAAGCGATGAATCACTAAATTCTACTCCTGAAACTAATATCACACTATATGTTAACTAACTAGAATTTAAGAAAAAAATTGGAACAAAAAAAGAAAGAAAAATGAACATAATTATATAGCATTACCTGCATATATAATATATTTAAGAGCCCTAAGTAGTACCAGGAACATAATATGTGCTCAATAAATATCAATATTGTGGGATGGTAAGAATGTTTTGGTTACCAAAGATAAGCCACTTATAAATAACTTTGCTTTCCTGATCCCTACTAGAGTTGGAAGAATTAAATATCCAGATTCTAGTTATGGTATTTGGCTTCAAGCCCCTACCCAGTTTTATTTATCAACGCTCTAGTTCTTTCCCTCCTCTCTATACTTCTCCTGTGAGGTTGTTCTTACATCCTATCTGCAAAGGAGGAGTTGTGGTCATTAGATCTGTATGGACAGTTAGGACCATGTTCTATTTCTCTGCTCCTACATTCTCAAGATTTAGAACATGACACTACCTCCATCCCTGGTTCTCTTTGGTGCTCTTTCTGGGGAAGAGAGGTGCCATCATAACACATCCCCCAATTCCTGCATATGCCCCCACCTTAACCCTTGATATCACCAGTAGAAGAATCGCTACCAGAAAGGAAGTCATAAATCTCATTTTGAGGTGATAGTAGTTGCCTGAGATAGTGCTCAAAACTAATGTTTTGTCATTCATGCATTTATCAAATATATACCGAGAATGAAGGACTATTTGATCTATTAGAGGAACCAGGGTGTTTTTGTTTTGTTTTGTTTTGTTTTGTTTTTTGGGGTTTTTTAGAGAGAGGAAGAGAGGAGGGGAGGGGAGAGACAATCTTAAGCAGGCTCCACGCCCTGTGTGGAGCCCCATGCGGGGCTTGATCTCAGGACCTTGACCTCATGACTAGAGCTGAAATCAAGAGTCAGATACTTAACTGACTGAACCACCCAGGCTCCCCTAGAGGAACCAGATTTTATGAAAGACAGTCAAATCAACTTATCCTTGCCACTCGGAAATATGCTCCGTAGCTGAGGAGATGATATATCCATAAATCATGGTGTTACAGAGCAGAATACCTTTAAAGAACAGACTGAGTGGAAGAGGCATGTTGGAGAAGACAGCAAAGGCTGAGAGCTCTCTGCAAGCTGAAGGGGTCCAGAAAGGCTCGAGGAAAAGGTGGGCTAGAAAGCTAAATCTTGTGAAGTCAAGCAGTTATTCAATAGATTGAAGGAGAAGGCAAGGACATTCTGAGAACCCAGAAGATGCAAACTTGAGAATAAAGGGAGGGAATTCATGGGGAGATAAAACACAACTGGCTGGAAGAGAGCATGGTAAGAAAGTAGACTAATGTCTTTGAGGATGGTCTACATATGGGGAATACACACAAAATAAATTGTGCTTGAAATATACACAGTCCTAAATGAAGCTATTAGCTGTGTTGAATGAATAAGAACACCCAAGGGAAAGTGAGGCATGGAAGAGGTGCCTGGACCTGTATCCCTAGTTCTCTTGGTAGTATCTAACAGCTGGTGGATGCTGAATTTAAAGCATTCTGTGTCTTTTCAATGACGGCAAACAGTGTAAGTATTTGGATAGATCACAATAACCTGACAAGCTGACTGGTTTGCCCATCCAGTTGTCTAGCTAGTCGGGGACCTGAGTGAAAGCACGGCCACTCCCATCTCCTCTCTGAAGGAGGCTCTGAAATTCTTTTTTTCATTCTTAGTCCATATACTTTGTTTAACAAACAAGAAAAAATGGAACTCTAGCTTCTATCGCAAACTTTGTATCAGAGTTTATCTAGCATCATGTTGCATGTTCTCCTGGTTTTCCGATCATTGCAAGCAATTAGTTCCTCTTTCCCCATATCCAGAGAGTACTCAGTGCTGTGAAAGGGAGTGAGGGACATATAACCTCAATGATTTTGTAATGAGCTTCCTTCCCATCAACCCTTCAACACACACACACTATTAGTACATATTCATTTCATTCCATTAATACTTATCAAGCACTTAATAGTGTCAGGCAGTATTCTAGGTACCGAGAAAGCAGCAGTGAAGAAAATAAAGAAAGTTTTGGAAGGTTCATTCTAGAAGGAGAGGGAGAATAGAAGCAAACACAATTATATCATTTGTCTTATGACCATAAGTATTACAAAGAAAAACAAGCACGAGGGGCGCCTGGGGGGCAGAGTGGTTAAGCGTCTGCCTTCGGCTCAGGGCATGATCCCGGCATTGTGGGATCGAGCCCCACATCAGGCTCCTCCGCTATGAGACTGCTTCTTCCTCTCCCACTCCCCCTGCTTGTGTTCCCTCTCTCGCCGGCTGTCTCTATCTCTGTCAACTAAATAAATAAATAAATAAAATCTTAAAAAAAAAAAAAAGAAAAGAAAAGAAAACCAAGCCTGAGAAGAGGTGGATGGTCACCGTCACATACTGCCCTACCACTGCCCACTACGCTGCTATTCTTTGTTTAATTTTTTGTCTATTAGTCTAGCGGCTTTCATTCTACCCAGAGATAGAACTGTAGATGATACATGAGCGACTCATATTCAAATGTTTTCCTCTTATGAATAATGAAACTATAGATCATGACAACGTATTTCAGTTCCATTTGTGTGTATACACACACACACACACACACACACACACACACACGCTTTCCCAGTGTAGTAAAAATGCTCAAGGGTTTTAATTTTGGTGCCTTGAGAGTCTGAAAATTGGCCTCAACTTTCCTGAATTTGTTCACCCAGGGTACAAGAGTGTTTGTATGTAAAGGAAACTCGAACTGGCCCACTTGATACACCATAGTCCCCAAGTTTCAAAGCAGGAATTTCACAAATGTGTGTGATTAAATACAGGGAGGGAGCAAGTGACAAAATTTGGTTGGAAGTTGTCAACTTTTCTAGGAGAAAAAAATCTTTTATGAATGCAGAGGTGACATATGTCAATTGATTAATAAAAGTGCTTTTTAAATTCTAGTGACATAAATCTAACTGTAAGAAATTTTAACAAAAAATTTACAAAGATTTGCCAAAAAAGGTCCAAGAAGAATTGTATTACTAACCAGGAGAATTTGTTCTGTAAACTTTGCAAAGGCACTCTTTGTACATGCTGTTTCTTTGGCCTGGAATGCCCTTCCCTTTAATTAGTGAAACTCTTACTATTTACAATTCATTTTATGATCTACCTCTGCTTCCCTGATAGCAAGCCCATGTAGATTTCAGTGCAGTTCTGTGTTCCCATCAAACACTAGGATTTCCTCTGTTGCTGATTTTTTGATCAGAAAGGTAACAACAACTCAAACCTGACTCTCATTTTCATTTCTCATAATTGGTGGAAGTTTGTCCTAAAATCTGTTTCTCAGTTATGTGGAAAGGGAGGCTCATTCAGGAGTCACCACTGTTTCCAGGCAGATTTGGAAGTTATAGGATCAGAAATTATAATCACCATTGTTAGACTGAGGTGTAAGTTGAAATATAATACGATCTTTAGGTTAAGATTGCGCATTCGCTATAGAAGCAATGAATCAAATGGAGATTGATGAATTCATGCACGCATGCTTGTAATCATGCATTCAGGCATGGTATTAAGCAGAATAAAGAGTTATTATAACTTCTTAAAAATTATCTAAACGCATGATATAGGAGAGTAGAATTGCCTGCCATTAAAGAATTTGAGAATTTTGGTCAGAATTCTCATGGAAAATCTGAGATCATTGAACTGAGATGAGACATCTACAATAAAAACATAAAATAATATCTTAATGGTTTTCTCAAGATGAAAAAGAAGATTGCTCTTCCAGGCTTCTAATAGTTTTGCTCACTGGCAGGATTTTTACTAAGAATCTTATAAGTCAGTTTCAATACTTGCCCATAAAAAGAAAGAAATTGAAATTGTGACTTAATTTTCATTATTCCCTTCTGAGATATTTGGCTAAAGCTGAACCATATTATGAAGTAATTAGTTGTTTTTATTATTATTTTTTAATTAAGGTGGCTAGTCTCTAAAGTACTGAGATTCATTTAATCAGCTCTGTGACATTAAAGAATCCAACTTGTTTTTGCCACTTGTATTTAAGGTTATAATTCCATTTACTCCCTAACTTTTTACAATTACTAATTAAAAATTTGACTTTTTCAAAATTAACTGAAAATGCTCCTAAAACAAATTATAGGGTCTTCTCTTGATAAAACACGAGCGTAAATATTACCACAAAACTCTGAATTTAAAAACTTCCGAAAAAACACCTTTTTTTTTGGTCTGGCTTTTTTCCGTCAGTATAATAATTTGGAGATCCATCATTGTGTGTTATCAGGTACAGCATATAACTCCATGCATAAAACTCTAGTAAAGTACAAACAGAAAGCCAGTTAGGGGTGCCTGGGATCAAGGAGAGGGCTGAGGAAGCCAGTACAAAAGAGCATGGGAGAGGTTGGGAGTAATGGAGACATTCTGTTCCTTATCTTATTGTGCTAATAATTTCATAGGTCCACACATATGCCAGCACTTATCCAGTTGTATAATTCAAATATGGGGAGTTTATTGTATGCTAACTATAGCTCAAAAGAACTGTTTAAAACTCATAAAACAAGCTTTTCACGTTCTTTTTTTGTAAGATAAATCACGCTGGTACTTCTTAAAATTCAAGTTCACTAAATTCATTAATTATATCATATTTTCAAAATTTTGCCTTCCAGAGTCTATGAAAAATTTTCAAAACTTTCACTAAACCATGCACGAGCACATACACATCCTGATGATAAAACCTCAGTTTGGTTTTTGGCTTATTTTTAAGAACTAATAAAGGTGCAAATAATGACTTATGCTCTTCAAAAAAGGCATAATAATGCTCTAAATCTGAAATTCATTGTTATGTGGTCAAGTTCTAGTGCTTGTGATAGTCGGGGCTACCTGGCTTTGTTCAAGTCCCTTCTATGAAAACACTGTGAAAATCAAAACTGGGAGAAACCAATGGCTAAATAATTAGGCATCAGAATGTTCTCTGTGAATATCAGCTTTTATGAAATATCAGTTCTCTGACACCATCAAAATTAATTAACAAGTAGCTTAGTTAATCAGTAATCAGCTTATAATCCAATAATAAGAAAATAAACAAAATCTTGGATTATCTTGACATACATTGGTATTACCATTAAAAATACATTGATTTATATATTCATATAAAATTTAAAATATAGTTAATTATATTTTTACTAGTAACCCCAATACACATTTGTATTTGGTAATACCAATAGTATATTATGGTAATACTAATATGTCTTATTGAAAAAATTGTTGTGTGGTCTTAACACATGCAGTTTTGGTTGGTGGATGCCTCTGGCCAACAGAATTCTCGATCCTCTGTTTTGAAGTGCCCCTCATGCCCTGGATGCCGCCTACCCTCACAGCCTCAGCTCCTGCCTCTGTCTCATGGGACCCTTGCTTCAATCTCCTGGTGCTACATGCAGTTTCTCAAACGTACTAGGAACTTTTCTACTTCTATCTCTTTTCCTATACTGTCTTCTATCTCAAGCCACAAAGTACATCTGGAAAAAGCAGTTTTCAAGCACCAGATTTAAATGTTGAATGAAATAATTTAAGTTAAGGGGCGCCTGGGTGGCACAGCGGTTAAGCGTCTGCCTTCAGTTCAGGGCGTGATCCCAGCGTTCTGGGATCGAGCCCCACATCAGGCTCCTCCGCTGGGAGCCTGCTTCTTCCTCTCCCGCTCCCCCTGCTTGTGTTCCCTCTCCCGCTGGCTGTCTCTATCTCTGTCGAATAAATAAATAAAATCTTTAAAAAAAAAAAAAAAGAAATAATTTAAGTTAAAAAAAGAAAAGTAGCCAGTGGCTCTATACAAAGTAACTGTGCAATAAATGGTAGTTAAGTAACATTTTTAACTGTACTTTCTCAGCTTTTAATAGCAACAGAATTATCATATTATATTTAGTAATGTACTTTATTATCTTTTTAGTGTATTTAACAACCCTATCAGACTCTATCCTCGTGAAGTGCAGGGACAGACTGCATCTTACCTGTATCCTTGACAGCTCACTGCGCTATGCCTGCTCCAGGACATTTAATATATACTAGCTGAATCCAGTTGCCTTGACACTTAAACAAGGGTTTGACAATATTCAGTGACTCCTAGGGCATAACACCTTGGTGGAATATAAAACACTAAGTCGTCTACTCTAGCTTTTCTCTTCTGTTACGAGCAGGTAATTAACCCAAGAACAAGAGTTTCAAGAAGCTGAGATGCATTTGCACACTTGGAGAATAACATGCATCACTTTCAGTCTGGCTCCAACAATCCCAAGATTTTCTGGGTCAGGCGTGGAATTTGCCAATTGATCATAGTTTAGACAATGCTTTAAGTGCACTGCAATGTGATATCAAGGTTCAATTCAAATCCGCATGAAACAAAGTTAGACTTTGGATTTCAAAAAGATCAACAAGACTATAAGATACTGAATCAGTGTAGAGTTATTTGGGGAAAATACAGGGGAATGTTAATCTGAGGATTTTCTGAATATCTGCATTTCTCCAATTTTCCTCAGAGAAGCAAGCATAACACAGATGCTCTGTTTTGAAATTTCTTGTGGTCTTACAATATTTCAATATTTATTCAATATTAATCAATATCTGTTGACCAATTGGTTGATCTATCTATCCATATAAAACTTGGTCTCCACTCCGCTTTGCTATCCAGTGGAAGACGGAGACCAAAAAGTTAACTATCAAATTGATAAAATGGGAATAAACTGTGCTGTGAGGAAAAAATAAACAAGATCAGAGATAGAAAATAGGTGGGGCAACTTTAGACAGTACGGCCAGGGATGGAATCTTAAAAGAGGTACTGTTTATTTATTTATTTTTTAAGATTTTATTTATTTATTTGAAAGAGAAAGCACTCATGAGCTGGGGGGAGGGTGGACAGGCAAAGGGAGAGGGAAGGGCAGGGGAGAGGGAGAAGCAGACTCCCCGCTGAGCAGGGAGCCAGATGCAGGGCTCAATCCCAGGACCCTGAGCCACTTAACTGACTGAGCCACCCAGGCGCCCCTATGGAGGTACTGTTTAAAGGGAGTTCTGAATGATGAAAGGTAATTCATGTAAGAGTCTAGGGAAGAGAGTCCTAGGCAGAGATGAAGAATAGGTCTAGAATTGAGGATGGAAAGTCCTGAAACAACTTTGTGGACTGTTGTTAGCTTAGGCTGCACTGTGAGATGGGCAGATCCACAGAGATTGCTACATATTCTTCAAGAGCAAAGAACTTGTGAAATAGCCAACATCTCTTGAGAGATGTCTAAGGGCCAGGCCCTGTTTCAGGTCCTTTATATATAACATTCTTAATCATCCCAACAACCTTATGCGGTTGTTTTTATCCCCATTTTATAGAAGACAAAACTAAGACACAATGTGGATAAGTAAATTTATAAAGACTCAAAGCAAGATTTAAACAAATCTTTCATCTCCGGAGTCCATACCATTATGCTCTTCTGTCTCTTTTATGTTCTATAGCTTTTCGGAAGATAGTATGGAAATAAAATCAAGCTTGCTTGGACTGTAATGGGATGGGCCAGAAAAAGACATGGTAAGATGAAGTAAAATCTACAAAGTAATCTCTCCCACACTCTCACCTTCCCTCCTCGTTTTGCTCCAGGACAGAGAGGAAAACAAAACAAAACAGAACAATTCGAGCATCAGGTTTAGTTGTTAGTCCACAGAATACGAATCTGAAAGGAGATCTAAAGCAGGGATAGCAATTAAAAGAGGAAAAAACATGTGTTAGTAAGTCGTTTCACATTCTGGTGCCCAAAAGTGCCTTTACCTAGCAGTGATGGATTGAACCGGAAAGGCAGACAGTCAAACTTAGGGTTTCAAGTTTAATTGTATATGTGTGGTTTCACAGAATTTTTCCAGTTGGTAATAGCTATGTGATGAGATGACTGGAGTTGAGAGATAGAACTTTATTCAATGGGAGAATTAGAAGGACAAATTAAGAACCCAGTCAAAAGTGAGTTCTAAAGAACTGGGATACCAAGGCCCTAGAATGACCAGTGGTATTATGGACGTTAACCTATCACTGACCTAAGTTCCTCTGTGGTCTTCTTGCTTAGGTAGAAGGTACCAGATTTCAGTGTTAGTCTATGTGCTCCTGACCCAGTTTGAGAGTCATGACACTTGAAGATTGAAAAGGTATTTGAGATTACTGGGTAACAAAGCAGAAACTATCCAGTCCACACATCTGTTTTGAGACCCACCTCACGCCCACCAGTGGGCTACTTCCTTTGTGGTTATCTCCCTAGACAAGCCAATGGAAAGATGAAGGCACTGTCAAGGTCCTTCCCCAAGCTGGATCCTTACAAATAGAGAATTAGGCACAGTAAATACTGTAATCAAAAATAAACTGAAACAATCATGCACACAAAGTGTACTTTTGCCAATTAGATGCTCTTGAATGGCTCTGAGTCAAAATTTGGGGAAAACAGAGCAATAAAAGAAGCAATCAGCCCAAGAGCATTAGAGACTGTTGGGACAAGAAGATATCACGGTGTCTTACAGTATCTTTCTTTTAGCTCATCCCAACGCACTTTCCAGAAATCTCCAGTCTGCTCTTCCATTACCTTGTCCAGCCATAGTGTTGAATCTATGTGGAAGAAGTGCAAAGTCTTCAAGAACATAGCTTTTCCCACCTATTCTCCTGGGCAAAATAAGTGTGGAAGACTCCCCCAGAAAAATGACTCCAGCTTTCTTCTTTATCCACAACATTCAAAAGAGCTATTTTTTGTGTTGCTATGAGCAGACACTGCAGAAAGCTTCCCAAGACAGTTGTGTGTGCATAAAAACAGAATATAAAGACAGGTGTATTCTGTAGCGTGTGGAAGATCTCATGTACTCCTTAGAAATGGTGCCAATACTGACAACAATACCAAATGAGGAAGGGCAGATGGGATAATTTAAAAAATCCTCAGTGCCTGAGCAAGGCCTCAGCACCGTGTATAAACTTAGAAACAGTGCAAATCATTTAGTCACCGAAACACTTTTCCAATCACTGTTTCAATAAAGTAAATAACTCCTTAAGAACATGAAAAGCTAATGCAAGTTTAGAGAATGGAAGCCGGCCAGTTTTCCATTTGATGTGGAGGCGAGAGCGCAGAGAGGGGGGCTAGTCTATTAAAATCAGGTGAGCCCATAGACATGTCTGCAATTGGAAGGTTAAGGGCGAATCTCCAGCTGTTTAAATCCTCCGAGAAATAATGGGCTAATATCTGAATGCAGAGATGTGTTATATATAGGTCAAAGAGAGTGTAAACTTTTCCCCCAAGGTTCCTCTAAGCCAGAAGCTGGTTTTCTACCTTTTGAAACATTTTTGTGCATAAGCAGGCACTGACTGCGATCTCTGCTCAAGAACCAGCCAAACGGCAGGCCGTGGTTAGTGGAAATGCTTATTTGTTCTGGGAAGCAAAACTAGTGGGAGAAAAAAAGGGCAACTTTTGAACAAAACACTAAAAAGAAACAGATCTGAGGAATCTGGTGAAATTGAAACTTTTAATCCAAGAAAGATAATAATGACTGAATGGAAAATAATCTTCGTACCCTCATATTTTCATTTCAAACATTGGAAATTATTTTATGGTCTAGAATTGCTGCCATCACGGTAGATAATTGTGCTTGATCGGCAGTTGCTTATTGGAGTTATTTCTTCTCTTAACCTCAGCTTAACTGATGGCAGCAAAGGAATTAGTTGGGGAAATTACTTTAAAGACAACTATTTCAAGTGAAAGCCTGACAACTAATCCTAGGCTCCTTTGGCTTCCACTGCAAGGGTGATCACATTGTAAGCTAAGGAAGAGAACTAACTACACACAGGCGTGGGGGCTAGCTTCTCAACTGAGCAGCTGAGCTCTGATCAACAGGATCTCTTCCAGGTACTCACATAATCTTACTAATGAAGAGACTGGCTTACATTTTAGGGGAAATATCAATGTAGATAATTGTCCATTCATAGTTCTTGTCCCAATATCAGTGTAGATATTTGTCCATTCATAGTCCATGTCCCAAAGTGCCATGTTGTTCCCGTTTTGGCAGGTGCAGGTGGGGAAAAGACTGGTACCAGAAATTAGAACTGGAAAAATACCCTTTCCACCTATTGTTCATACTGAGCAAGGCGCTTCCTATGTTTTTAGTTTAATGGACTCTTCTTCCCCCTATTGGATATAATTTCTTGTTTCTATATTGTTAGCAGGAATTTTAATTGGTCTTTAAATTCCCCTCAATCCAATCCTCCATAGAATCCTCTTAATTAATTAATTAATTAATTATTTTTTTTGGTCTATGTGAAGACTTTCAATGGAAGTGTGGTGAAAAGTCTACACACTACTTTTTAGCAAATTAATTTTTTAATTCGCTAACATGAACTGATAGCAATAAAGATCTCTTGTGTTCATTCCTTACACTGTTCCTCAAATCATTTGCACTATCAGAGTGTTTGTTTGAATTATTCATCAATATAAAGTGTAGTGCCTTTAAGGCAAGCTTCAAATTCAGCTCTTTCTTCAAGTAACTGTGAACTTGAGATAGCCAGTAGAAAAATCCTATTTCATGATGAAACAAAAGAAGTCCAGAGAATGTGAATCTATCTGGCCGAGCAGGAGTTAACATTAGTTTCTTGTTGTTATTATAAAAAACGTTAACCTTCCATATCTTTGACTTCTATTTAATGTGCCCCAACTCTCAGTCTACCCTTTGGCCAATCCAGATATCCAGTTAGTCTTTTGGAGTAACAATATAGCATTTAGTCAAAAATCTAAAGTCACCTAAATTTCATTGCATTGTGCTTAAATTACATATTATTTCTATTTTTATAATCATGTTGGAATCTGGTTAGTTTCAGCATCTAGAGTTCTGGATTGGGAAACTATTCCCACTCTTTTGAAATTTAGAATGGAAAAAGGTATTCAAAACAGCTAACACCAAGCTTCAGTTAAGCGCTAAAGCCTTTTTAACTGTACATAAATGTGAATGCACTTTCATTATCATATTAACATATTAGGTATTGGAATTGTTCCTCAACCATCTATCTATGGGAGTTCAAATTACTGAAACATATACTCTTTTAACTTGTAGGGGAAATCTCTGTTTGACAAGACTGTTAGAAATTTGATGAGATCTCTAAAAGGGAAAAGTTTAAATAGCAGAATTACCTACCAATATTTCAGTGGAGAATGTGGACAAACTGGTAGTTTCATAAATGTTTTACAAAATTAAAATTGCAAAAATGAAAGATTTATTTTGATTTGGGAGGAGGAAAGTCAAAATGTAAAAAATGTTTTATTTTACAAATGATATGATTACACTGGAAATTAAGTTGTAGTGAGTAAAACTCCTAACTTCAGAAAAGGATCAAAAACATTAATGAAAAAGTGTTTGATGATTTAGTGTCAGATAGTGGATCCAAAGACTAGATCATTTCTCTTGATGTAATTATGGGTGAACGCTGCAACACTTAAGAGAATCTTTTTAAGATATCATGCCTTGTGTTTCTTTACTGCAACTACTTTACTTCTATAATCACTTCGGTGTTATTACCTATAACAATAATCATGATTTACAACAAGTTATTCCATGTTTAACTAGCGGCAATGTCACTATTCAATATTTATCAACTTTTTACTAATTCATTAGTCATGCTGTCAAGAAATCTGTATGTGAAATTGAGTAAGGATAACAACACAGTCTGGAGTTTAAATTGCTTAGGTTCAAATCCTGGCTCTGCCACTAACTAGCTGAAGATTCTCTTGCTTTTGTTATACAACTATTCTTTCAAACCCTATTTGAAAGGAGAGGAATCCAAAGAATGTGATAACAAAGGAGGAAGCAGGTGGGTCCTTTCGTAGCGGACAGTCACATAAAGCTGGGGGCCCCCCGTCAGCATAAGAGAAGATGAGAAATAAACCCACCACACAGGAGGGGACAGCTGGAAAACTTGCCCGACTTCATCTTGGCAGTAGGTGGTAAAAAAATAAAATCCTTCTTGAGAATTTGCAATCACAAGCTAGCCCTTGCACGACGAATGTTTCCAGTCCAACTCTGCTCTGTCTCTGCGGTCTGAAAAATCTGAATCAAGGAACTTAATTTAAAATGGTTCCAGATTGGTAGCATCCCTATGAGACTAACTGAAGCAAAGAAAGCTCCTCTTAGAGGAACTTGGCTTTAACCCAGGCCTCAAATAATCTACAGATAACATTCTGGGTTGTGTGCAGGTAGAGGATACAATTAGCAGATAGAGTATAAAATAACTACATTTAACTTCTGCGAGAAATAAAAGAAGCCTATAAATATATAAAGGGAATAAGATGCTATAAAGAATAACCAAGAAATTTTGAGTAAAAACGAACTGTAGCTTTGAAAATAAAAAAAAATCAGGGACGCCTGGGTGGCTCAGTCGGTTAAGCGTCTGCCTTCGGGTCAGGTCGTGATCTCAGGGTCCTGGGATGGAGTCCCTTGTCAGGCTCCTTGCTCAGTTTTTTCTCATTTTTTTTCCTCTCTCTCTCTGATAAATAAATAAAATCTTTTTTAAAAAATCAAATGTTTTGTCACCTCTTAGAATTATGTCTTTTTTATGTTGATTTACTTAATAGTTCTGGCTATAAAAACTTTTAGAAGTGCACTTTAAACTCTTTCTCCTAGTTCATGCTTTGCTTTTTCATTTTCTTGATGCCATCTTTAGATAAGCAGAAGGTCTTAATTTTAATGAAGTTCAATTTATCAATCTATTCTTTTAGTTTTAATGCTTATTGTGTCCTTTTTAAAGAAATGTTTGTCTACCCCAAAATTATGAAGATAGTCTCTGATGTGGGAAAAAGAGGCAGAAGAGAAATTATTAAATTTCCTTACTGTCTACAGCCCATTGACAAGTCCTTAAAACAGGCAGAGTGACATTCCTCTAGGGACTCAAATGCCTCAATGTTAATACTTTGCTAAGGACAAAAGGCAACATTGGCCCGACCCCCAGGATCCTGTAAGTCTACTTTAACATATAAAAATTCCTTTAGAAATTTCCTTTATCTCTAAACCCCCAAGATACATGTTGACAATGAACCCCCAAGCATATGGCCCACCGATATACATCTTAAGGGTCTCATGACTAAGGTTTTATTAGACGGTAATAAATGACATTTCCCAACAATAGCTAGCCCCCTCAAGGTCCTGGGGACCTTGCTTCCAAAGTTCCTTAGAGATTTACACTATCCCTAACCCCCTCCCAACTTGAAAGTATATAATGGGTCACTCTTCATGACCCCAGTGCAGCTCTTTCTGCCCATGGGTCCTGTCCCTGTGGTTTAATAAAACCACTTTTTGCACCAAAGATGTCTCAAGAATTCTTTCTTGGCTGTTGGCTTTGAACCCTAATGTCTTTCCTACATCAGTCTCTTTAACTTTTCTTTGAGAAATGTGATTGTTTTACTTTTCGCTTTTTTCTATAAATCTATCTCAAGTTAAGCTTTGTGTATACAGTGTGAGGTAGGGCTTAATTTTTTTTTTTCCCTGAAAAGGTATCAGTCTTTCCCT